>NC_133326.1:90616996-90814406 GCF_042186555.1 Aquarana catesbeiana | reverse complement strand
GGGCTGGACGACATCCAGTATGAAATAAGGCCCCCTTTAGACAGAGCAGAATCCCACCAAGTGGATCTGCCTGCTCAGGAGATCTCGCCACTGACCCCTGCTGAGCAGGTGGATGACAAGTCCATGTCCGCTCCATCATACAGAGTGTACACAGCCTGCTGTTCTCTGGGGCGCTCATATGGAAACAGGCTCATCTGATCTACCGGACAGGGAATGGATCCACATCCGTCTGTTTTTAGCACCACTCCATAGAGAACAATGGGTAAAAAACAAAGGTGGACCTGAGTGATCCACTGATGTGAAAGGAGCCCAACACTACAAACTTATTCTACCCAGTGAGGAACAAAAGGGGATATGATACAATGTTTAAATGACCATCATTATGAGAAAGACATTACATCTTGGTCTCAAACACACAATGAAGTTTAACCCTTTCGAGGCCAGGCCCTAAGCTCCACTTTTAAAGTCAGCTGGCCATCCTATTTTTTGTTTAATGGATGCATAGAATGGGGTTCAGGAACGAGCATACACCAGAGCCAGCTGCTTGCTGTTGGGGGCACTGGAAGACTTGAAGGATAATCAGGGCTGCTCTGTGCAAAACCACTGCACAGAGCAGGCAATTATCAGAGGTATGTGTTTTTTTAATGAGCCTTTGTCATTTAATTTACTCTTTAAAACTGGAGGCCCTTGTATAAAAAAAAAAAAAAAAAAAAAAAAAAAACCAAACACCACACACGTTGATTTACTAAAACTGGAGTGCAAATTCTGGTGCAGCTCTCCATAGAAACCATTTCGCTTCCAGAATTTGGAAAAGCTTAAATGGAACAAGCTGAAGTTAAAATCTTACACATGCACATTTTCGGTGCGGTTTTAAACATGCACCAAAAATAGCATGCAGGCCTTTTAACAAAAAACCCCCCCAAATTATATTCCAAGTGGGAAGAAAAAAAAAAATTACATAAAAAAACACCACACCTTCCATTGCTCTTAGGGCCCAGTCACACCAGAAACTACACTTTGCATGTTTACATGTAATTGAAGCACACGTGATGTGTGCTTGAATGCACTGTTTTTTGGCATTGGCCATGTCCGTTGACCTAAACACACATGGTCCAGTGCATTAGAAGAGTCTTCCCTGCATTTGCAGGGTGGAAAAAACACAACATGCTCTTTTTTTACTGCACTGTAATGTAAACTACCCCCATTAGATCAGTGGTCATCAACCCTGTCATCAGAGCCCACTAACAGGCCAGGTTTTATGTATTACCTTGGGGAGATGCAGACTAGAAATCTGTAATCACTGAGCAGCAAATTATATCACCTGTGATGTATTTCAGTTATCTTGCAAACCTGGCCTGTTAGTGGTCCCTGAGGACAGGAGTTGATGACCACTGCATTAGATTACCTTGATTTTGGTCTGTCTACACAGTTCAAAACACATCGCACTGCAATCAATGTGAAAGGGCCCTTAGCCTTCTACAGCTGTGATGTAACTTCCTGTTGGAGGGGCAGCTACAACCATTCTCCATGAACCCCTCCTATAAGTAGGAACTGCCTCCTTCTCACCCCCAAGATAGACTATGGGATGTGTATAGAGCTGAGCACAGGACTACACTAACCTGCCCAGCTCACTTCACAGGAAGGGAAAGGGAGGGTTCAGGAGCTCACAGTACAAAGAGGCAGAAAACAAGAACTTCCATGATTACAGGACATTGGGAGATTTTGGGAGAATAAAGCCATCATATGGTCACTGGCTAAGCTTGGCCACCCCTGATCAGCACCATTCAGGCAGGGAAGGCTAATGATTGGTCTCTGTACAGGAGCACTTACCTCCCTTGTCACACACACACACACACACACACACACACACACACACACTTTTACCTTCCTTGTCACCCACCCACACTTACCTCCGTTGTCCCACACACTTACACCCCCCCCCCCCCCACTTACCTCCGTTGTCCCACACTCCTCCCTTGCCCCCCCCCCACACACACACACACACCTCCCGTGCGCGCCCCCCCCCCCCCACACACTTAACTCCCTTGCCCCACCCCCCCACTCACTTACCTCCCTTGCCCCACCCCCCCCGCTCACTTACCTCCCTTGCCCTCCCCCCCCCCACTCACTTACCTCCCTTGCCCTCCCACCCCCCCCCTCACTTACCTCCCTTGCCCTCCCACCCCCCCCCCCCCACTTACCTCCCTTGCCCTCCCCCCCCCCCGCCACTCACTTACCTCCCTTGCCCTCCCCCCCCCCACTCACTTACCTCCCTTGCCCTCCCCCCCCCCCCACTCACTTACCTCCCTTGCCCTCCCCCCCCCCACTCACTTACCTCCCTTGCCCTCCCACCCCCCCACTCACTTACCTCCCTTGCCCTCCCACCCCCCCACTCACTTACCTCCCTTGCCCTCCCACCCCCCCACTCACTTACCTCCCTTGCCCTCCCACCCCCCCCCACTCACTTACCTCCCTTGCCCTCCCACCCCCCCCCACTCACTTACCTCCCTTGCCCTCCCACCCCCCCCCCCACTCACTTACCTCCCTTGCCCTCCCACCCCCCCCCACTCACTTACCTCCCTTGCCCTCCCACCCCCCCCCCACTCACTTACCTCCCTTGCCCTCCCACCCCCCCCCACTCACTTACCTCCCTTGCCCTCCCACCCCCCCCACTCACTTACCTCCCTTGCCCTCCCACCCCCCCCACTCACTTACCTCCCTTGCCCTCCCACCCCCCCCCACTCACTTACCTCCCTTGCCCTCCCACCCCCCCCCACTCACTTACCTCCCTTGCCCTCCCACCCCCCCCACTCACTTACCTCCCTTGCCCTCCCACCCCCCCCACTCACTTACCTCCCTTGCCCTCCCACCCCCCCCACTCACTTACCTCCCTTGCCCTCCCACCCCCCCCCCACTCACTTACCTCCCTTGCCCTCCACCCCCCCCCCACTCACTTACCTCCCTTGCCCTCCCACCCCCCCCCCACTCACTTACCTCCCTTGCCCTCCCACCCCCCCCCCACTCACTTACCTCCCTTGCCCTCCCACCCCCCCCCCCACTCACTTACCTCCCTTGCCCTCCCACCCCCCCCCCCACTCACTTACCTCCCTTGCCCTCCCACCCCCCCCCCACTCACTTACCTCCCTTGCCCTCCCACCCCCCCCCACTCACTTACCTCCCTTGCCCTCCCACCCCCCCCCACTCACTTACCTCCCTTGCCCTCCCACCCCCCCCCACTCACTTACCTCCCTTGCCCTCCCACCCCCCCCCACTCACTTACCTCCCTTGCCCTCCCACCCCCCCCCACTCACTTACCTCCCTTGCCCTCCCACCCCCCCCCACTCACTTACCTCCCTTGCCCTCCCACCCCCCCCACTCACTTACCTCCCTTGCCCTCCCACCCCCCCCACTCACTTACCTCCCTTGCCCTCCCACCCCCCCCACTCACTTACCTCCCTTGCCCTCCCACCCCCCCCACTCACTTACCTCCCTTGCCCTCCCACCCCCCCCACTCACTTACCTCCCTTGCCCTCCCACCCCCCCCACTCACTTACCTCCCTTGCCCTCCCACCCCCCCCACTCACTTACCTCCCTTGCCCTCCCACCCCCCCCACTCACTTACCTCCCTTGCCCTCCCACCCCCCCCACTCACTTACCTCCCTTGCCCTCCCACCCCCCCCACTCACTTACCTCCCTTGCCCTCCCACCCCCCCCACTCACTTACCTCCCTTGCCCTCCCACCCCCCCCACTCACTTACCTCCCTTGCCCTCCCACCCCCCCCACTCACTTACCTCCCTTGCCCTCCCACCCCCCCCACTCACTTACCTCCCTTGCCCTCCCACCCCCCCCACTCACTTACCTCCCTTGCCCTCCCACCCCCCCCCACTCACTTACCTCCCTTGCCCTCCCACCCCCCCCACTCACTTACCTCCCTTGCCCTCCCACCCCCCCCACTCACTTACCTCCCTTGCCCTCCCACCCCCCCCACTCACTTACCTCCCTTGCCCTCCCACCCCCCCCACTCACTTACCTCCCTTGCCCTCCCACCCCCCCCACTCACTTACCTCCCTTGCCCTCCCACCCCCCCCACTCACTTACCTCCCTTGCCCTCCCACCCCCCCCACTCACTTACCTCCCTTGCCCTCCCACCCCCCCCACTCACTTACCTCCCTTGCCCTCCCACCCCCCCCACTCACTTACCTCCCTTGCCCTCCCACCCCCCCCACTCACTTACCTCCCTTGCCCTCCCACCCCCCCCACTCACTTACCTCCCTTGCCCTCCCACCCCCCCCACTCACTTACCTCCCTTGCCCTCCCACCCCCCCCACTCACTTACCTCCCTTGCTCTCCCACCCCCCCCACTCACTTACCTCCCTTGCCCCACCCCCCCCCACTCACTTACCTCCCTTGCCCCACCCCCCCCCACTCACTTACCTCCCTTGCCCCACCCCCCCCCACTCACTTACCTCCCTTGCCCCACCCCCCCACTCACTTACCTCCCTTGCCCCACCCCCCCACTCACTTACCTCCCTTGCCCCACCCCCCCCACTCACTTACCTCCCTTGCCCCACCCCCCCCACTCACTTACCTCCCTTGCCCCACCCCCCCACTCACTTACCTCCCTTGCCCCACCCCCCCCCCCACTCACTTACCTCCCTTGCCCCACCCCCCCCCCACTCACTTACCTCCCTTGCCCCACCCCCCCCCCACTCACTTACCTCCCTTGCCCCCCCCCCCCCCCACTCACTTACCTCCCTTGCCCCACCCCCCCCCCACTCACTTACCTCCCTTGCCCCCCCCCCCCCCCACTCACTTACCTCCCTTGCCCCACCCCCCCCCCACTCACTTACCTCCCTTGCCCCACCCCCCCCCACTCACTTACCTCCCTTGCCCCACCCCCCCACTCACTTACCTCCCTTGCCCCACCCCCCCCACTCACTTACCTCCCTTGCCCCACCCCCCCCACTCACTTACCTCCCTTGCCCCACCCCCCCCCACTCACTTACCTCCCTTGCCCCACCCCCCCCCACTCACTTACCTCCCTTGCCCCACCCCCCCCCCACTCACTTACCTCCCTTGCCCCACCCCCCCCCCACTCACTTACCTCCCTTGCCCCACCCCCCCCCACTCACTTACCTCCCTTGCCCCACCCCCCCCACTCACTTACCTCCCTTGCCCCACCCCCCCCACTCACTTACCTCCCTTGCCCCACCCCCCCCCACTCACTTACCTCCCTTGCCCCACCCCCCCCCCACTCACTTACCTCCCTTGCCCCACCCCCCCCCCACTCACTTACCTCCCTTGCCCCACCCCCCCACTCACTTACCTCCCTTGCCCCACCCCCCCCACTCACTTACCTCCCTTGCCCCACCCCCCCCACTCACTTACCTCCCTTGCCCCACCCCCCCCACTCACTTACCTCCCTTGCCCCACCCCCCCCCACTCACTTACCTCCCTTGCCCCACCCCCCCCCACTCACTTACCTCCCTTGCCCCACCCCCCCCACTCACTTACCTCCCTTGCCCCACCCCCCCACTCACTTACCTCCCTTGCCCCACCCCCCCAACTTACCTCCCTTGCCCCAGGTTCCTGTGCTCAGGACTGGATATCGCTCACATTAGGTGATGATCCCACCACACACTGACCTATAAGGCTCATGCCCTGCAAACTCCAACAGCCTAGGCCGCACAGCGGTGACTAGACCTGCGATGAGGCCAGAACTGCCTCTCCGATCACTGAGCACACCACATACACAGTACTTACAGCAGCCCGGCGGGTAGCCATATTTCGTGGATAGAGCTGGCTTGTGTACACTGCTACCCGACCAGCCACGCCGCTCTCCTCCGATCACTAGAAATCCTGCACCGCCTGCTAAGCCAACCCAATAAACAGTTTAAATATCGCTCTCCGCCTGCCTATTGGTCCGCTCAGCAGCAAAGCGCTCGCTTCCAATTGGTTGAACGCACACGGCGTCCGGGGTTGCGCAGCCGTAGATAACGGCCGTCCTCAAGTCTCTGTAGCCTTTTGGTCCCGTGCTAGGCGGGTGAGGAGAACGTTATATTCCGGGTGTACAGGTGTTAACACGCACGTTTTTAATGTATAGACTCGTTTAAAAGACTGCTAAATACATCGCGAGAAGTCAATGAACAAAAGGCATCATGGGAAATGGAGTTAGTTTGTTATGTCTCCGCCCTTATTTTCCTTCAGGAATCGGTCCAGCTGCGCGTCCGTAGCCGTGGTTGGACTACAATTCCCGGCATTCTCTGGTGCACAGGAACGTTAGAGTACTGGCAGACCGCCATTTTGCCAAAGGCATGCCATACACAGTCTGTGTTTAGGCTTGCTGTATTGGCGGCTTTGTTATCTAGCGATAAAGTTTGTGAAGATAGTTCATGTTTCAGCAGTTGAGGTGTTTTGTCAGATTAGGCGACCCGTCAGAATTTGTAACAGAATTGATGTTCCGTCGCCGCCATCTTGCTACACCCTGCACACCACCACAGTAAGGATACACTGAGAAGGGGGCAAACGGACATCTTGTTACACCCACCGGAGTTTTGCATTTATTACTTATTTTTAACAGTAAACGGAGTTTATATGGGGAAATACAGTATTTAGAAATCCGTTGGACTGCTTATATGTGGAATTATAAAATCAGAGGTGTTCTGTCAGATTAGCGGCATGTGGTGTGGTGTGTTATCTTTGTAGCTCACCAGGATCTCCAAACTACAGCCCTCCAGCTGTTGCGGAACTACACATCCCATGAGTAGGGTTGCCACACAGTTCGGGTTTTGAATCATGTATGTGTCCAGGTTTCAGTCCGCCTAAAACACGGACACAATATTCAGACAAGAATGTGGCTTGGTACAGGGCTTGACAGGAGGGTGAGGGCATAGCTCCCAACTGCCCCTGATTTCAAGGAACTGTCCCTGATTTGGAGCAATGTCCCTCTGTCCCTCTTTCCCCCTCATTTTGGTCTGATCTGTATAGCATAGTTGCCGACATTGTAAAAAAAAATTTCGGGACGCTTTTTTGGCTGTATGCGGAGTCCTGTTATAATTAGGGGGCATGCGTTTGTAGGCATGGCATAGGGAAAGAAAAATGTGGCACGCGATGGGCGTGGTTTACACAAAATATTGGGTGTGGCTTAAATGGGCGTGGCTCAAAGGGGTGTGGTTAGAGTCTAAGATGAATGAGGGATGGAGAGGGAAAGGGGGAGAGGGATGGAGGGGACAGCAGCCCCAGATCCTACACAACAATAGAAATATATGTATTCTAGAAAGTTTAACAATCAGCAGATAAAGATACTCCAAACACCTGGTGTTAGCACTTCAATCATCCCGGCACCATGGTTGTTACGGTGTCAGGATGAATGAAGTGCATTATTTATATTATTACATTGTAATATAGAATGAAATCATTCAATTCACCATAATGCCGAATCAGTGGGGTCCCTGAGCGTGTCACATGCCACGTCACCTGCAACCAGCATAGTCCGTCCTTGCATCAGGTGCCCCAGCAGAGCCCCTCCTTGTGACAGACCTAGCCGGGACAGAGGCTTTTGGAGAGGACTGAATGCAGGCCTCTTGCCTTTCGACTTTGGGCCCTGGATTTTAAGGGAACAATACTCTTTGTGAGGTGTATGCCTGGGGACCCTGAACTAATGTTACTTTGGATTCAAGTCCATGTCCCCCCAAAACACAAAACTCTGGGAACCCCGTATGTGCCATATTATAAATAGTGACTGCTTCACAATGTGTGTATATATTGTGTGTTGTCTCATGCTGTTGCTGTGCTAGTTTGGGGTGGGGCTGTATTCCACTGTTCTACTGTGTTTGTCTGCCTTGGATCACAGGATGTGTATTTCTATGGAGGGAGGGGGGATTCCTCCAGCAGCTCTCCTTGCTGATAAGACTGTGTGCTGATGAGACGTTGGACACACCTCACCTGTGTGTCCATTGTCATTGGACAGTTTGGCCCGCCTGGTTTTCCAAGGATGGGGGGGGAGGTGTTTTGAATTGGGATCTGTGTGACATGTTTTTGAATAAAGATTCAGTCCTGCTTCAACCTCAAGACAGAGGATCTTGTCTCGTATTTGGGGGGAGAATTATTCGTATGGGTTCCTTGTTTGGCTGATTGAAGTGTTCGGTAGCTGTCTTTGTGTTTGGGTATGGAATGTCCTAAACGACTTTAACCCCTTTCATACTCGGGGTGTCGTTACAGTCCTTGTATCAGGTGCCCCCAGCAAAGTCCGTCCTTGCATTAAGTGCCCCCAGCAGAATCCCTCCTTGCATCAGGTGCCCCCAGCAGAGTCCCTCCTTGCATCAGGTGCCCCCAGCAGAGTCCCTCCTTGCATCAGGTGCCCCCAGCAGGATCAGTCCTCACTCCAGTGTTCCCAGCCTCAGTCCTTACATTAGTCTCCCAGGCAGAGCCATAGTTACCCCCTCCCCCTGTACATAGTTACCCCTCTCCCCCTAGTTAGCCCCCTGTACATAGTCCTGTGCATAGTTACCCCCCTTTACATAGTAACCCCCCTGTGCATTGTTACCCCCCCCCCCCTGTACATATTATCCCCCCTGTGCATAGTGCATAGTTAGTTTCCCCCCTGTGCATAGTTACCCCCCCTGTGTATAGTTACCCCCCTGTACATAGCAACCCCCCCGTGCATAGTTACCCCCGCTGTACATAGTTAACCCCCCCTCTTGTACATAGTTAACCCCCCCTCCTGTACATAGATAACACCCCCTCCTGTACATAGTTAACCCCACCTCCTGTACATTACAGTTACATCGCTGCCTGGGTTTTACACTGAGAGGGACAAGAGAGAGCAGAAGAAACTCCAGAAGCTGCCGGCGCAGTGTGTTCAGTGGAGAGGGGAGGGGCCGATCCATGCAGCTAACCCCGGCTTCAGTATTGTGAAGAGAGAAGCCAACTAATTGGCTGCATGGATTGAGCCCCCTCCCCTCTCCACTGAACACAAGGGGAACAATCTAGCAGCGGCGCAGGCGGCCATTTTGTTGGAGCCAGCTGCTGCAAAAGCAAACATTCCCGATTTGCCTGGACAAAAAAGGCAAAATTCAAAATCGGGACAAGGGTTCCAAAATCAGGATTGTCCCGGGAAAATCGGGACTGTTAGCAACTATGTGTATAGTTATATATAAAATGCACTTTTTATCTTTCAAGAAGTGTTTCCCAGTGCTAAACCTTTCATTCAAATTCTAAATTGCTGCATTTGTAAATGTTAAGAGCCAATATAAAGGAATAGTAGTGGTAAAAAAAAGCCCTTGTGGATTTAACCTTTTTTTTTGGTTAATTCTCCTTGAAGAGCGTGCGGCAGGGGGCGTATCCTATGCCTACATACGTTTGCTAGGTGTCCCTCATTCCCATCTCAAAAATGTTGGGAGGTATGTGAGGGGACAGTATGCATGCCACATTACTATTCTGTTTGGAGTTCCCAAAGGTGTCTCAGGCCTGTTACAATCCTATAGTGTATGTTAAAAAATATTTTTTTTCTGTGCGCCGCTAAAGTGTTCGGGTTTGGCTTGAAGAAAAAGTGGCAACTCTACCCATGAGGCATTGTAAAACTCTAACATATACAGACATGACCATGGGAATTGTAGTTCCTGAACAACTGGAGGGCCGTAGTTTGGAGACCTCTTAAAGTCTTAGTTCATATTTATTTTCCCGACATCAGTCACAGGTATTAACCACTTGCCACCCTACATGTAAAAATCATATTTTTTTTGATAGAAAATTACTCAGAACCTCCAGACATTTTATATATATATATATATATATATATATATATATATATATATATTTTTTTTTTTTAGCAGAGACCCTAGGGAATAAAATGATGGTCGTTGCAATTTTTTACATCACACGGTCTCTGCGCAGCAATTTTTTAAACATGATCTTTTTTTCCGAAAAAAAACATTTTCATGAATTAAAAAAAACCCAAAACACAATATTTACCCCAATTTTTTATTTAACCACTTAACAACCGGCCCATAGCTAAATGAAGGCTACAGGGCGGTTGCTTAACTCTGGGAGGGCCTACAGTGACGTCCTCCCAGAATTCCGCTCTCGTGCGCCCCCTGGGGCGCGCACCCGGGAACATCCGTGACCGTCGGGTCATCACGGATCCCAGTAAATGGCTGCTAATCGCGGCCATTTACCATGTGATCGCTCCGTCAAATGACGGAGCGATCACATGTAAACTAACCGGCCTCATCTCATGACTCCGGTTCCTCCCCTCCTCTCTCTGTACCGATCGGTACACTGTGAGCGGGGAGAGGGAGGGATCGGATGGCAGCAGCGCTGTGGGCTGGATCTGTAGTGCCCACAGCGCTGCTCTGTGACAACTGCCATCCATCCATCCATGTTTAGCCATCCCTCAATGCTCTGCAATAGCCTGCACTACTCTGCAATGCCCTGCAATACTGTGCAATACTCTGCAATACCCCACAATACTGTGCAATACTCTGCAATACCCCACAATACTGTGCAATACTCTGCAATACCCCAAAATACTCTGCAATACCCCGAAATACTCTGCAATACCCCGCAATACTCTGCAATACCCCACCATACTGTGCAATACTCTGCAATACCCCGAAATACTCTGCAATACCCCACAATACTCTGCAATACCCCACAATACTCTGTCATACCCAGCCATGCTCAGCCATACCCAGCCATGCTCGGCTGTACTCGGCCTCTGTATGTGGCCAGGCTGTGGAAGTCTCACACATGTGGTATCGCCGTACTCAGGAGGAGTAGGAGAATCTATTTTGGGGTATCGTTTTTGGTATGTACATGCTCTGTGTTAGAAATATTGTATAAATAGACAACTTTGTGTTAAAAAAAAAAAGTGTTTTAACCACTTCCCACCCGCCGGCCGTCATACGACGTCTTTGACTTTGTGCGGGGATATCTGAATGATGGGTGCAGCTACTGGCATCATTCAGATATCAGCTTTTTCAGCCAGTGATTCCCTACACCATAAGAACGATCATAGCGGCTGTTCCACTGCTTAATCGTTCTTATGGGAGGCGAGAGGGGATGTCTCCCCCTCCCGCCGCCCTCTGGTGCTTCTACCGACTCACCGCTGCGATCGAAGTCAGGATCTTTTTTTTTTTTTATTTCAGGCTTTCCAGCCTAGAGGTTAGATGTGGGGTCTTATTGACCCCATATCTCACTGTAAAGAGGACCTGTCATGCCATATTCCTATTACAAGGGATGTTTACATTCCTTGTAATAGGAATAAAAGTGATCAAAAAAATTTTTTTTTTTTAAGATCAAGTGTAAAAATAAAAAAAGTAAAATAATTTTTAAAAAAATTAAAGCATCCCCATGTGCTCGTGCACAGACGCGAACGCACCCGTAAGTCACGTCCGCATATGTAAATGGTGTTCAAATTTTTTGGGGAAAAAAACACACATGTGAAGTATTGCTGCGATCGGTAGAGCGAGAGCAATAATTTTGGCCCTAGACCTCCTCTGTAACTCAAAACATGTAACCAGTAAAAAATTTTAAACGTCGCCTATGGGGATTTTTAAGTAGTGAAGTTTGGCGCCATTCCACAAGCGTGTGCAATTTTGAAAGGTGACATGTTGGGTATCTATTTACTCGGCGTAACTTCATCTTTCACATTATGCAAAAACATTGGGCTAACTTTACAGTTTTGTTTTGTTTTTTATATCACAAAACTGTTTTTTTTCCAAAAAAGCGCGTTTGGAAAATTGCTGCGCAAATACCGTGCGAGATAAAAAGTTGCAATGACCGCCATTGTATTCTCTAGGGTCTTTGCAAAAAAAAACATATATAATGTTTTGGGGTTCTATGTAATTTTCTAGCAAATAAATGATGACTTTTACATGTAGGAGAGAAATGTCAGAATTAGCCTGGGGGCTCCAGAACACCTGAAGGTGCTCCCTGCATGTTGGGTCTCTGTATGTGGCCACGCTGTGTAAAAGTCTCACACATGTGGTATCGCCATACTCGGGAGTAATAGCAGAATGTGTTTTGGGGTGTAATTTGTGGTATGCATATGCTGTGTGTGAGAAATAACCTGCTAATATGACAATTTTGTGGGAAAAAAAAAAAGAAAAAAAAATCTTGATTTTGAAAAGAATTTTGGGAAAAAATGACAACTTCAAAAAACTCACCATGCATCTATCTAAATACCTTGGAATGTCTTCTTTCCAAAAAGGGGGTCATTTGGGGGGGTATTTGTACTTTTCTGGCATGTTAGGGTCTCAAGAAATTAGATAGGCCGTCAGTAGGGATGAGCCGAACACCCCCCTGTTCGGGTTCGCACCAGAACATGCGAACAGGCAATAAATTCGTTTGAACACCCGAACACCGTTAAAGTCTATGGGACACGAATATGAATAATCAAAAGTGCTAATTTTAAAGGCTTATATGCAAGTTATTGTCATAAAAAGTGTTTGGGGACCTGGGTCCTGCCCCAGGGGACATGGATCAATGCAAAATAACGTTTTAAAAACGGCTGTTTTTTCGGGAGCAGTGATTTTAATAATGCTTAAAGTCAAACAATAAAAGTGTAATATTCCTTTAAATTTCATACCTGGGAGGTGTCTATAGTATGCCTGTAAAGGGGCGCATGTTTCCCGTGTTTAGAACAGTCTGACAGCAAAATTACATTTCAAATGAAAAAAAGTAATTTAAAACTACTCGCGGCTATTAATGAATTGACGGTCCAACAATATACATAAAAGTTCATTGATAAAAACGGCATGGGAATTCCCCACAGGGGAACCTCGAACCAAAGTTAAAAAAAAAAATGACGTGGGGGGGTCCCCCTAAATTCCATACCAGGCCCTTCAGGTCTGGTATGGATATTAAGGGGAACCCCGGCCAAAATAAAAAAAAATGCGTGGGGTCCCCTCAAAATCTATACCAGACCCTTTAAGTCTGGTATGGATTTTAAGGGGAACCCTGCGCCAAAATTTTTTTTAAAAATGGCGTGGGGTACCCCCAAAAATCCATACCAGACCCTTATCCGAGCACACAACCAGGCAGGCCGCAGGAAAAGAGGGGGGATGAGAGAACGCCCCCCCCTCCTGAACCGTACCAGGCCACATGCCCTCAACATTGGGAGGGTGCTTTGGGGGTAGCCCCCCAAAACACCTTGTCCCCATGTTGATGGGGACAAGGGCCTCATGCCCACAACCCTTGCCCGGTGGTTGTGGGGGTCTGTGGGCGGGGGGCTTATCGGAGTCTGGAAGCCCCCTTTAACAAGGGGACCCCCAGATCCCAGCACTCCCCCCTGTGTGAAATGATAAGGGGGTACTTGTACCCCTACCATTTCACAAAAAAAAATGTTAAAAATGACAAGAGACAGTTTTTGACAATTCCTGAAGGGTCTGGTATAGATTTTGAGGGGGACCCCACGCATTTTTTTTTTAAATTTTGGCCGGGGTTCCCCTTAATATCCATACCAGACCTGAAGGGCCTGGTATAGAATTTAGGGGGACCTCCACGTCATTTTTTTTTTAATTTTGGTTTGGGGTTCCCCTGTGGGGAATTCCCATGCCGTTTTTATCAATGAACTTTTATGTGTATTGTTGGACCGGCAATTAGCCGTGAGTAGTTTTAAATTACTTTTTTTCCTTTGAAATGTCATTTTGCTGTCAGACTGTTCTAAACATGGGAAACATGCGCCCCTTTACAGGCATACTATAGACACCCCCCAGGTACGAAATTTAAAGGGATATTACACTTTTATTGTTTGACTTTAAGCATTATTAAAATCACTGCTCCCGAAAAACGGACGTTTTTAAAACTTTTTTTTACATTGATCCATGTCCCAGGTCCCCAAACACTTTTATGACAATACCATGCATATAAGCCTTTAAAATTAGCACTTTTGATTTCTCCCATAGACTTTTAAAGGGTGTTCCGCGGCTTTCGAATTTGCCGCGAACACCCCAAATTGTTCGCTGTTCGGCGAACTGGCGAACAGCCGATGTTCGAGTCGAACATGAGTTCGACTCGAACTCGAAGCTCATCCCTAGCCGTCAGTACTTCAGGTGTGATCAATTTTCAGATATTGGCACCAAAGCTTTTGGACTCTAACTTTCACAAAGACCAAATAATATCCACCGATTTGAGTTATTTTTACCAAAGATATGCAGCTGTATAAATTTTGGCCAAAATATATGACGAAAAATTACTAATTTGCAAAATTTTATAACAGAAACAAAGAAAAATGCATTTTTTACAGATTTTTCAGTCTTTTTCCTTTATAGCGCAAAAAATGAAGTACCCAGCGGTGATTAAATACCACCAAAAGAAAGCTCTATTTGTGTGAAAAAAAGGACAAAAATTTCATATAGATACAGTGTTGCATGACTGAGTAATTGTCATTCAAAATGTGAGAGCACCAAAAGCTGAAAATTGGTCTGGTTATTAAGGGGGTTTAAGTGCCCAGTGGTCAAGTGGTTAAAGTGAAAGATGATGTTATGCCGAGTAATTAGATACCTAACATATCACGCTTTCAAATTGCGCACACTCGTGGAATGGCGCCAAACTACAGTACTTAAATATCTTTATAGGTGATGCTTTAACATTTTTTACTGGTTACCAGTTTAGAGTTGCAGAGGAGGTCTTGTGCTAGAATTATTGCTCTCACTGCAATGATCACAGCGATACCTCACATGTGTGGTTTGAACGCTGTTTATATATGCAAGTGTGACTTATGTATGTGTTTGCTTCTGTGTGCAAGCACGAGGGGATAGGGGCACTTTTGTTCCTTGCAAGGAATGTTTTTTTTATGTGCTTGTATTTTTAACTTGAATAAACCAGCAAAAAGTTATCTGCACTATTGGAGTTTTTTTTCTTTCCTTGAAAACTCACGGAATACCTTGGTTGGATCTATGGAAGTTTATACCTGCTGCTGTATGGTAATCGCTCCCTGGAATGTGTCACCCTAAGCGCCTTTTGTTGCTGATCGATTATCCACGAAGGAAGTTGGTGGGATTCCAACAGTGTTTCTTGTGGTTTTGATTGTTCTACTAAGCCTGCTTTGACCCCCCTGAACAAGGGCAGTCGTAGGCTGTCTGGTAAGCCTCCATTGCTTTATTATAAGGTGACGGGCAACACTAGCGGTGAAAGCACAGATCCAGGGTCTTCCATTGGACATCTCACATTTGGACTTTTAATTCACTTCATGAACTGCTTTATTTATTTATTTTTCACTTTACTTATTATTAATTTACGTTTTTTGTGTTATTATACACATGCACTATTAATTGATTATTCTCTTATGATTTTTTCACTTTGTTAGATGTTATTATTAACCATTACCATATATTTATTTGATTTTATTATTGGTTTATTATTTATGTTTTCACTTGACTTCACTGTTATTGATTTATTGATATATCACACATATAATTTGTGGTATCTTTCCAGCGCTGCACTTTTTGTCTTTATCCATATCTTTTGTGCCCTTGTATCGGGGTTATAGTGTTCAGCTGCAGGACATCCTTCACGTTTTTTTCTAACATCATTTCATAATAATTTCTATACTATTCACACAACTAGCGCAATTCTTTCTTTTTATTTTTCTTTCAACAATGGCTTTCTTCTTGCCACTCTTCCATAAAGGCCAGATTTGTGGAGTGTATGGCTAATAGTTGTCCTGCGGACAGATTGTCCCACCTGAGCTGTGGATCTCTGCAGCCCCTCCAGAGTTACTACGGGCCTCTTGGCTGCTTTTCTGATTAATGCTCTTCTTGCTCGGTCTGTCCATTTAGTTGGATGGCCATGTCTTGGTAGGTTTGCAATTGTGCCATACTCCTTCCATTTTCGGATGATGGATTGAACAGTGCTCCATGAGATGTTCAAAGCTTGGGACATTTTTTTATAACCTAACCCTGCTTTAAACTTCTCAACAACTTTATCCCTGACCTGTATGGTGTGTTCCTTGGCCTTCATGATGCTGTTTGTTCACTTAGGTTCTCTAACAAACCTCTGAGGGCTTCACAGAACAGCTCTATTTATACTAAGATTAAATTACACACAGGTGGACCCTATTTACTAATTAGGTGACTTTTGAAGGCAACTGGTTCCACTAGATTTTGTTTAGCGGTATCAGAGTAAAGTGGGTCGAATACAAATGTACGCCACACTTTTCACATATTTATTTGTAAAAAAAAAATGTTAAACCATTTATCATTTTCCTTCCACTTCACAATTATGTGCCACTTTGTGTTGATCTATCACATAAAATCCCAATAAAATACATTTACGTTTTTGGTTGCAACATGACAAAATGTGGGAAATTTCAAGGTGTATGAATACTTTTTCAAGGCACTGTATTTGCCTACCCTATTAATTTGTTTAGCTCTTCCTGTAAGGTTTCCACATCCTGCGTAGAAGTTATTGCCCTGCTTAACTTTGTATCATCCACAAATACAGAGATTGAGCTGTTTATCCCATCCTCCAGATCGTTTATGAATAAATTAAACAGGATTGGTCCCAGGACAGATCCTTGGGGGACCCCACTTTCCACACCAGACCATTCTGAGTACTCCACATTTATCACCATTCTTTGGACTCGCCCCTGTAGCCAGTTTTTAGTCCAGGTACACACCTATGGTCCACGTCACGACTGTCCGTTCAGAAGCCCAAGGGGGAATTCTCCGCCACAAACAAGTCTCCAGAGCATGGATGGTTCCAAAAAAGATAGATAGGACGCCAATAGTGCAGATCAAAATGACGTATTTTATTGGATATAACCAATAATCAACAAACGATATAAAAACGTGATCACGTGTAAAACAATAAAATCAAGTGTAGGAAAGAGTAAGGCTTACTCTTAAGAGCCTTACTCTTTCCTACACTTGATTTTATTGTTTTACACGTGATCACGTTTTTATATCGTTTGTTGATTATTGGTTATATCCAATAAAATACGTCATTTTGATCTTCACTATTGGCGTCCTATCTATCTTTTTTGGAACCATCCATGCTCTGGAGACTTGTTTGTGGTGGAGAATTCCCCCTTGGGCTTCTGAACGGACAGTCGTGACGTGGACCATAGAGGATAGATCCCCCTCGAGATCCGGCATTTCCAGGACCAACCATCGTCCAACCACCGCCCATTAAGGATCTCAGAGCCTGTTTGATTCGGTGTCACCGGCATCCGAATCCACTCCTGCTGGTAAGCGTATTCCATCTATTCACTTCCTATGATCGTACAACTCATGATATACAAGAGAAGATTTCTACATCAGTCCAACATTCATATTTAGCCTATGTTTGGGAACCTCTTGTATCAGATTCATAGCCATACATTGGGACTTTACTATATCCCGTCTAATACAGTATTCAATTTTTTGGTATTATGCTTCATGTGTTTCAGCTATGTATATATTGGTAATGGTCACCATGTCTGATGTGCCTTTTACCATTGGTTATTATTTTTAGCACTGCATTTCACTTTTACTTCTGTATTGTTAGTAATCAGTAGGTCTAGTAATACATTGTTTCTTGTTGGTGTACTCACCATCTGATCCATGAAATTGTCCTGAAAGACATTTAGGAAATGGAGAGCCTTAGACGAATGCACGGTTCCTTCTACCCAGTCTATATCTGTATAATTAAAATGCCCCATTATAATGACACTTGCCATGCTTGCCGCCATTCTAAACTGTGATAGGGGGTCTGTCTCCCTCTCCTCCCTCTGGTTAGGGGGCCTATAGCATACACCCACTATTACTTTCCACTTAGTTTCCTCCCTTTGGAGCTCCGCCCACAAGGATTCCACCTCCTACCTATCTCCATTAGTGATATCGTCCCTCACATTCACTTGCACATCATTCTTGATATACAGGCATACCCCTCCCCCTTCTTTACCCTTCCTATCTCTGCGATGTAGGAAATACCCCTAAATGGTTGTCAGACAATCATGAGAGCTGTCAAACCAAGTCTCTGAAATTCCCACAAAATCTAAATCCTCCTCATACATCAGCAGCTCCAATTCTCCTATCTTGTTAGCCAGACTTCTAGCATTAATGTACAGGCCTCGTAGTTTTGTCCGGTCGCATACTATCTCCTTGTTAGTTATTATGAGGCTGCTTTTTGTATTCGTCAACTTACTTACCTTGGGTTTATGTATTCTAGTCACCCTACCGCTAATGCTCCCAATACTACCCGCTGAACCTTGTTCCACGCTGGCTATTTCAACATCTAGACCCTCCCCCCATCCCCTAGTTTAAAAGCCCCTCTAACTTTTTGGCCATCTTCTATCCCAGCCGAGCTGCACCCTCCCCATTTAGGTGCAGTCCGTCCCTGCTAAAGAGCTGATAACCGACTGAGAAGTTGGCCCAATTATCCAGAAACCCAAACCCCTCCTTTCTACACCAGCTCCTAATCCACTTGTAAATCTTCCCTAATCTCCCGCTGCCTCTCTGGTGTGGCTCGTGGTACCAGTAGTATTTCTGGGAATACTACCTTGGAGGTCCCTCAATTTAGCTCCTAGGTCCCTAAAATAGTTTTCATCTTCCTCTGACTTTGTCATTGATGCCAACGTGTACCATGACAGCTGGGTCCTCCCCAGCCCCTCCCAATAATCTGTCCACCAGATCCGTGATGTGCTGAACCCGAGCGCCCAGTAAACAACATACAGTTCGACGCTTATGGTCTTTTTGACAGATAGCCCTCTCTGTCCTTCTAATAATTGAGTCCCCTACCACCAGAATCTATCTTTACTTACCCTTAGCCTCGCTCCCACTCTCACTAGAGGAGTTTTTCCCCTGGCAGCTAGGGGTGCTGGTCCCTGACTGGTTTCTCCAACATCACACAACAGGGCGTATTTATTGGGATGTTCCAGCCCAGGAGCAGCCTCCCTGACACTTACCCCTACACCCTTTCTAACCGTCACCAAACTGCTCTGGCTTTGGTGCCTGCACCCTTGTATCTCCACCCGCCCCTGTGCTGGCCACTACCAGCACCTGCCAGGTACGTTCCCAACTCTCCTTTAGTATGGAAATTCTTCTCAGTGTTGCCAGTTGCTTCCCTAGTTTCAGGACCTGGGCTTCCAGGAAAGCAACGTGCTTACATTTTGTGCAGCAGTATTCGCCCTTAATCAGATGATCAAGGAACGCATACCTGCCACAAGATGTGCACCGAGTCGCATCTCCACTCCCGCCGGGCATTGTACCCACTAATTTAATGACATCGCTTTCAGCCTCTGAGGATCATAGAGATGGCCTGGGACCATCTGGTCCACAGCCAGCTCTATGGTAAACCGCTGCCAGCGGTGGATTCATTATCTGGTGCCCATATCACATGGGAGAGACCGGAGAAGCACTGGAGGGCAGCTGGAGTGGGGTCGCCCCCTCCCACCACCTGTAAAAGCAGCCGCTATGATGGCTTTTACACTGTAGGAATTGATGGCTAAACAAAAAAAAGATATCTGGATGATGCCTGTAGAAGCTGCAGGCATCATCAGACATCTCCACTCAAAGTAAATGACATCATATGACATCTCCCTGGGGGAAGTTGTCTAAAGTATAACTAAAGGCAAATTTTTATTTTTATTTTGGAAAGAGCAAGGGCACATTCACGTTTCCCACATTGCAGTGTGGGAAACGTGTTTCTGTGCACATTCTTCACATGGGAACGCACTGCCCTTATTAGATGCACGTGGGTGTCATTATTGTTAATGGCACCCCAAATGCATGTAGCGAATGCAGCCACCAAAATGCATGGTACTGCAGTAACATGCGATTTGGTGCGATGCAAATTTTAAAGTTGCGCCTGCCTTGCATTGGGCAGCCTATTGAACAGAATGGGCTGTCAAAAATGTGCCACATGGAAATACAGTAAAACGTGTGAGTAGTAGTGTGAACTGGTCCTAAGGGTTCTTTCATCAGTTCAGGCAAGTATTTTTGCAAAGAAAGAGGTGATGAATATGGATCTAGGTAATATTACTTTATATCTAGTTTTGCCCGTCCATTAGTTTACATCAGTCTACATCTGTATTTGCATTGCTCTTTTGTGTTTTAGTAGTTGATTAAAAGATAAGTTCACCTTTTGTAACATGTTACACCCATATTCAGGGTGTAACATGTTACAAACCCCGATGTGACAGGTGGCGGGCGAACGTCTTCCCTGACTCTTTCCGTTCGCCCGGCCACATCACCCATTCACAGAGTTATGTGAATATAAAAATAGAAGGTCAAGCAGCCTTTGCAGCTGTCGGTTTGTAGTTCTCAATGAGCACTCTGGTAGTTCATTGATGCTGATCAGTATAATCAAACACAGCTGGACTCAAATGAAGGTGTAGAACCATCTCAAGGATGATCAGAAGAAATGGACAGCACCTGAGTTAAATATACGAGTGTCACAGCAAAGGGTCTGAATACTTAGGACCATGTGATATTTCAGTTTTTCTTTTTTAATAAATCTGCAAAAATGTCAACAATTCTGTGTTTTTCTGTCAATATGGGGTGTTGTGTGTACATTAATGAGGAAAAAAAATGAACTTAAATGATTTTAGCAAATGGCTGCAATATAACAAAAGTGAAAAATTTAAGGGGGTCTGAATACTTTCCGTCCCCACTGTATCTATGGTGGTAGATATTGTCTCGCCTGTAGCTGTCACTATTTATGGATCATCACTTCAATCACTTTTTTGGACTTTGAGTTTGCATGGGTACACTGATGATGGACCTGTGTAGACATTTTTTTCATATATTTATTTTTGTAAACACTAATGCCGCGTACACACGAGCGGAATTTCCGTCGGAAAAATCTTGGATGTTTTTTTCCGACGGAATTCCACTCAAGCTTGGCTTGCATACACACGGTCACATGAAAGTTCACTGAACTTTCGACCGTCAAGAACGCGGTGACATACAACACTACGACGAGCCGAGAAAATGAAGTTCAATGCTTCCAAGCATGCGTCGAATTGTTTCCGAGCATGCGTAGGAATTTTGCGCATCGGAATTGCTACAAACGATCGGAATTTCCGATCTGAACTTTTTCCGACCAAAAAATTGAGAACATGCTCTCAATCTTTTGCTGGCTGGAATTCCGCCAGCAAAAGTCCAATGGAGCATACACACAGTCGCATTTTCTGACCAAAAGCTCTCATCGGTCTTTTGCTGGCCGAATTTCTGATCGTCTGTACGGGCATAAGTCTTTTGTTTTTTTTTTTTTTAACTCTTTTCTCTTGGTTTTTCACATATGCATTTAATAATCATAATTTATTTATGGATTATTTAGCGCAGCACCTTGATTTCTGATGTTATACACAATATTTGTCAATTGTAGTGCTAGCAGCCCTACACAATTTCACTAGTGTGGTAATTCCTTCT
The DNA here is from genome assembly GCF_042186555.1 of Aquarana catesbeiana. Classification (NCBI taxonomy): domain Eukaryota; kingdom Metazoa; phylum Chordata; class Amphibia; order Anura; family Ranidae; genus Aquarana; species Aquarana catesbeiana. The sequence continues at coordinate 90,793,049 of NC_133326.1, read as the reverse complement.
ATCCAATAAGTAAAACTAGGATATAAACCATCCCCAGCAGCCATCCAGATCTGGTGTAAACAGCATCTAGGCAGATTGGATCAGAGAGCCGTTTAAGACTGATGGTCCATAGAGCAGAGCACAGACCTGTTATCCACTTGCTCTGCTCAGATCAGATCAGCAGGGGATCAGCTTAGCTCTGTACTGTACTGGACACTGTAACTTATGACTGTGTCACATTCTGTGAACCTCGTACTAAACTTTATTTGGATCTGAAACGATATTGATGTAGCGGTACCCCTCTAGAGAATTGTGGTTTGTCTGTCACCCTGCCCAGCCCTGCATTCACTCTCAGGCAAGACAAAAAGCAGTCAGTGAACTTTGTTTTTTTTTGTTTATTGAGGGGTATAACTTTCTGCAGATTGTTACTTCTAGTCACCTCCAGAACATCACTTGATTCCCCAGCAATTGCTGGTTAGGCCTGACACTGACTCAGCCAGGCCTCAGCAAATGCCCTTTGCAGGCTGGGACTGCGGGCCCCAGTGGTGTAGCAGAAAAGTCCTTGTGATAGCTGCCCTACTACGGCTACTGATCCCAGTTAGCCCTCTTCAGGCCCTGCCAGCCCTCCTGGCTGCAGCTGCCTCTTTCCACTGCCCCTTCCACCACAGTCACACTTCTGGTTCTGCACCCATATCAGACTGCAAGCTCCCAGTCCTCTCAGGCATGCCTCCCCAGTCCTCCTGACCGTGCCTCACTCATCAACCCTCCTGGCAACGACCAGTTGTCCTCCCTGGAGTCTCTAATGCCGTGTACACACGACCGGACTTTTCGACGGACTGAACTCCGAAGGACTTTTCAACTGAGTTCCAATGAAACGGACTTGCCTACACACGATCACACCAAAGTCTGATCGTTTCGAACGTGATGACGTACGACCGGACCAGAATAAGGAAGTTCATAGCCAGTAGCCAATAGCTGCCCTTGCGTCCTTTTTTGTCCATCGGACTAGCATACAGACGAACGGATTTTTTGATTGGACTCGAGTCCGTCGAAAAGATTTAAAAAAATGTTCTGTTTCTAAAGTCCGACAGATTTTTCGACAGAAAAGGTCAGATGAAGCCCACAAACGATCAAATTGTCCCACGGATTCGTTCCGTCGGACCAGTTCGGTCGAAAAGTCCGGTCGTGTGTACACGGCATTAGCAGTGCTTTCTCCCACTGTCCTCTCTTTTGTGCCTCCGGTCCAGGACCTCTTCATGTGTTCGTGAAAGTGGTCCCGACTGCACCCGAGCCCAGGCCCAAGGTCACCCCCACTCAGACTCCCTCCAAGGCCCCGACAGCCTCTGCACCCTATCATTTCAGCTCCTCCACCCGACAACTCCTCCCCAGCTGGGCTGACCCTGGGTATTTAAGGAGGCCTGCCCCCTGCCAATCCAGAATGGGGATTGGTCAGGGCTCCTCAAACATCCCAAGTGGCTTCACCTCCCCTCCCACCTCTCTTTCCAGAAAGCACTAGAAGCTTCTGGAAAGAAATAGGAGGTCCTGATAACACCACCTGTGAGTCACCCAGCCCTACCCTGAGCCACTCCCAGCCCAGAATGAAAACAAACAAGCCTAGCAACCAGCCAGGCCTGTTTAAATGTACCTATCCTCTCTAGCACACTACTAGAGTGTGCTACACCCCCTCCCCCCCAAAAATTCAGCTGGGAAAAAAAAGCTAGGGCATCCCATATATTGAATAAGGGGGGAAAAAAGGAATAACTTGGATGGAGGGACATATATACAAATAAATACGTATCAAAAATCTAGAAGATTATTTTGTTCAGTATTTACAGCATATACAGTTGTGCTCATAAGCTTACATACCCTGGCAGAATTTATGAATTCTTGGCCATTTTTCAGAGAATATGAATGATAGCACAGAAACTTTTCTTTCACTCATGGTTAGTGTTTGGCTGAAGCCATTTATTATCAATCAAATCACACTGTGTTTACTCTTTTTACATCATAATGGCAACAGAAACGACCCAAATGACCCTGATCAAAAGTTTACATACCCTGGTGATTTTGGCCTGATAACATGCACACAAGTTGACACAAAGGGGTTTGAATGGCTATTAAAGGTAACCATCCTCACCTGTGATCTGTTTGCTTGTAATTAGTGTGTGTGTATAAAAGGTCAATGCGTTTCTGGACTCCTGACAGACCCTTGCATCTTTCATCCAGTGCTGCACTGACGTTTCTGGATTCTGAGTAATGGGGAAAGCAAAAGAAAAATGGCCAAGAAATCGTAAATTGTGACAGGGTATGTAAACTTATGAGCACAACTGTACATTGCATTCCTAACTACAAGTCCCTACCACTAGGCAATTATACAAATACAATGGACCAGAGCATCAGCATCTCCCCCTCAAGTGCAAACCTTCCATCCCCAGGATCCATAATTGCAGCCGGAGATAGATAGACAGCCGTCCCATCCGAAGGAGTCCTGTGAAAACAACACAACAAGCATCCTATTCTACCAGCTACCTGTACACTTACAAACTTTCTGTCAGGGGGGGGTTATGACCCTACTGGCAGAAAGAACAAAAACAATCAAAGCACACGAGTCACTTCAAATACATTTTCACCTATAGTTCTGTCAGGAGGGGGCTATCACCTTTGGGACTCATATTTTATTGTTCAACTTGTTACAGTCGCTACAACATTGTAATCTATATAACATCCATTATGGGTTCTATATTTGTATGCTTTTTTATAAGTCCATTTTTATAAGTCACCTTTATATGTTGACACTTTATAGTTTAGTGCACCTATACTGTTTTGCACTCCTGTTTGCAATATATTATAATCATTTGCAATACTATATATTAGTTTTTTTCTGACACTAAACCTTTTTCACTTTTATAGTTGCGAAAACACATATATTTATTGTTAAAAGTCCCTATAAGTGAGAGACTAGTCTTCTTAGACAGTCCTTTTTTTTACATTTTTTTGCATTTTTTTCATTCTTAGCGCTACACTTTATATCCTCATTTGTACCACAATTAGTCTGTTGTGTTGGCTGCTCACTTTCTATAGGTTGGCGCGGTATTTTACATACCCTTATAAGGAGGGGGTTATGGCCTGCTGACAGAACTTTGAAGGAGAAAGACACAGCATAAAAAAGCAACAGTTCTCTTTGGATTTCCTGATGGGAGGGGCCCCTCCTCGAACAAACAGGCTCCTTAGAAAGTTAGTTTAAGAAACAGACCTCACCCTAAGTGCACTTGTAACAGGGTCCATCTATTGGGCACAACAGGGTGGCAGGCCGGTCTGATCCTGCAAAGTCAGAAAGAACAGAAACACTCACACACAGTCCATGTGACCACTTTTATGATGGCTGTACCTCCAACAGTCCCTTCAAGCATAAAAGTGTGGGTCTGGCAATCTCTTCCTGCCCCCCCCTTCCTCCCTGATGGAGACAGAATGACTCTTCGTAGGCCGTCCCAGTTTGGCAACCATCACTCTGTCCTTGTAGATCGACCTCCCCAGCGGCCATTCTTTACGAGTGTTCTCAAAGCAGGCCCAGGTCTCCTCACATTCTGACACCCACAATGGCTTGGGGACTGTGATGGGAGTCACTTTGGGCAGGGGGCTGTGGAACCCAGAATCCCATGGGGAGGTTGGGAAACCCTTGTTTCAGCTCCCCATGCACCTCCTATGTCTAAGTCACCCTGTGTCTCTAATAGAGGCACAGGGTGACCAAGAAATCCAGTCTGATCTGTACTAACTAACTCACTGAACCACACTGGAATGTTGTGTGTATATATATATTATATATATATATATATATATATATATATATATATATATATATATATATATATATATATATATATATATATATATATATATATATATATATATATATATTGTATATTGTCTCATTTTGTTGTGTGCTGCCTAGTTTGTGGTTGTCAGTGGTTGGAATATCTGATATCTATATTCAGACTGGGAGGAAGTGGTATATGACGAAAGAACTCAGAGTGTGGGACATTTTGTTACAGGGACGTGTAGATACTCCCAGACCGGGTCATCCTGCCACTCTCCCTGTGAGTTCTCAATGATGTCCATGGTTGCAGGAGGGACATAAGGATAGTCCAGACCCCACTGCAGAGCAACTCTATGCTGAACTTCCCGCTGGAATCGGGAAAATCTGTGCACTTCCCTTGGTTTTTCTTTCCCGGGCAGGACATAGGCATCAGGGGACCTGTGCACCCACTGCTGGTATTCAGTTGCTCTGGTCTGAGTGGTGGATGGTCTGTTCATGAAAATTTGTCTGTAACGGATGGGGGTTCCTGCAGCATCTTCAGGCCTGCTAGCAGAGTCTGGCTCTTCTCCTCCCTCGGACTGGACCTCTAGGACCTGGGAACCTCCTGTCTCCCAATCCTCTTACTGAGCTGCTGCTAACTTCTCCAGGGACCCAAATTCAACTATCAGTCTCGCAGAACCCCAATCTACGGCCCTGTCCTCACATTCCACCATCCAGCTTACCTGAGGGTGCACCCCCCTCTAACACTGGCTCCTTCTGGGATAGCAGGAAACATAGGCACGGCCGACATTTCAGGGACAGTGTCTGGTTCCTGCTGGGCAGTACTCACAGTTAGCAGGTCCCTGACCAGGCCGCAGGCCACAAAGGACTCCTCTTCCCTTATGTTGCTGATTTTCGCAGGGGAGTCACCAGGCTCAGACTCTACCCCGCCTTTCATCGATGATTCCAGGCCCGCTCTGAATTTCCGCGACTGCACACGACACAGTCCTGCGTGCAGGTACACACTATAGTAGTGTGGCTCCTGCTGGCTGGATGCAAGCCGTGTTAGCGGTTCGCCACAATGACTGCACCGAATCCAGGCACTGACCACCGCAGTCGGTATCTGGCAGTCTGGACACAGCAGGCACAGCCGCTCCATCCCATCAATCACCCCGAGGGAGAATCCCCATGATGCTCCAATCAAATACCGGTGTCGGCCAGTGTGCGCTCCTGCACATCAGGCAGCCAGGTCAGCACTGAGAGTATGCGACCACCCTCCACCATCTTGCTCCTCTGCCTCGTGGTGTCTGCTGCTAGCAGGGAATGCTGGGTCTCCTCTAGGGCGTGGCAACGCCCCCTCGCTTCCAGACAAGCTGACATCTGTAAAACTGATAGGCAGGCCCCTCCCTGTGCACGCTGCTGTAACCCCTTGTTGGATGAACTGAAGTTTGTAGGCATGCTGCGACTAGCAGGATTTGTCCAGGCATGTTGCTTAGCACCGTCTCTGCTCAAACAGCTGAGAGCAGATGGCTGCTGACTTCTCCGGTGGTTGCCAGTAGCAACAATAAAGTTCGTAGCCCATGTCTCACTGAAAGAAACATTCTTAGCACAGTCCCACCCACAGGCACCCGCAGGCAACAGTAGTCAGTTCCAGGAATACTTTACTGTAACAAGCAGGAATTTGAAGCAAAAGTTCAGGATGTCTAACATTAGCAGAACGCTGGACATATTTGTAATCCATAGGCTCGATCGTCCGCCGTGGTTGCCACGGTTGACAGCTCGTAATAGAACAGTTCCTGAGTTGCAGGATAGGCAAATCAACCATGGTTGGGGCGACTGGGTGAGCAGGTAGCAATAATTGACAATCGGCTCCCACTGGTTGCTATGGGCAGTGACTCTTGATGCTATAGTACTGAATATAAGGAGAGCATATTAGTCCTTCCCCAAGTTCAAGTCTTCCATTAGTGAACAATGTGCAGTTCTCCGCCTTGGTCAACTTCGGTTGCTAGGGGTAACGGCTTGCAAATTAACTGTGAACAGACATCTTGGACGAGCCCCCAAATGTAGTGGTACTCCCGTATGGGCTACTGAGAATTGTGGTTTGTCTGTCACCCTGCCCAGCCCTGCATTCACTCTCAGGCACTCCAAGACATAAAGCAGTCATTGAACTTTGTTTCTTTTGTTTATTGAGGGGTATAACTTGGATGTGGATGAAAGCTATGGGATGCCCAGCATGGACCAATAGAAAGTATTTAAAAAAATAATAAATATAAAAAAATGTAAAATTAAATAAATAAAAATATTGAATAAAAAAATTGTAAAAAGAAAAATGTAAAATAATTAAAAAAAATATTTTAAATATTGAGAAAAAAATACTTTTTTTAGATTTATTTTTTTAACATGCTGTCACCAGTCAGTGTCCCTGATCAGTGCCACACCAGTCATATCATGATGCTGTACTGCGCTGGTGATGGTATGTAAAAGAGATATATAAGATATATATACAGTGGGGATGGAAAGTATTCAGACCCCCTTAAATTTTTCACTTTTTGTTATATTGCAGCCATTTGCTAAAATCATTTAAGTTCATTTTTTTCCTCATTAATGTACACACAGCACCCCATATTGACAGAAAAACACAGAATTGTTGACATTTTTGCAGATTTATTAAAAAAGAAAAACTGAAATATCACATGGCCCTAAGTATTCAGACCCTTTGCTGTGACACTCATATATTTAACTCAGGTGCTGTCCATTTCTTCTAATCATCCTTGAGATGGTTCTACACCTTCATTTGAGTCCAGCTGTGTTTGATTATACTGATTGGACTTGATTAGGAAAGCCACACACCTGTCTATATAAGACCTTACAGCTGACAGTGGATGTCAGAGCAAATGAGAATCATGAGGTCAAAGGAACTGCCTGAAGAGCTCAGAGACAGAACTGTGGCAAGGCACAGATCTGGCCAAGGTTACAAAAAAATGTCTGCTGCACTTAAGGTTCCTAAGAGCACAGTGGTCTCCATAATCCTTAAATGGAAGACATCTGGGATGACCAGAACCCTTCCTAGAGCTGGCTGTCCGGGCCAAACTGAGCTATCAGGGGAGAAGAGCCTTGGTGAGAGAGGTAAAGAAGAACCCAAAGATCACTGTGGCTGAGCTCCAGAGATGCAGTCGGGAGACGGGAGAAAGTTGTAGAAAGTCAACCATCACTGCAGCCCTCCACCAGTCGGGGCCTTATGGCAGAGTGGCCCGACAGAAGCCTCTCCTCAGTGCAAGACACATGAAAGCCTGCATGGAGTTCGCTAAAAAACACCTGAAGGACTCCAAGATGGTGATAAATAAGATTCTCTGGTCTGTTGAGATCAAGATAAAACTTTTTGGCCTTAATTCTAAGTGGTATGTGTGGAGAAAACCAGGCACTGCTCATCACCTGTCCAATACAGTCCCAACAGTGAAGCATGGTGGTGGTAGCATCATACTGTGGGGGTGTTTTTCAGCTGCAGGGACAGGAAGACTGGTTGCAATCGAGGGAAAGATGAATGCGGCCAAGTACAGGGATATCCTGGACGAAAAACTTCTCCAGAGTGCTCAGGACCTCCGACTGGGCCGAAGGTTTACCTTCCAACAAGACAATGACCCTAAGCACAAAGCTAAAATAACGAAGGGGTGGCTTCACAACAACTCCATGACTGTTCTTGAATGGCCCAGCCAGAGCCCTGACTTAAACCCAATTGAGCATCTCTGGAGAGACCTAAAAATGTCTGTCCACCAACGTTTACCATCCATTTTGCTGGAGTGAGGAAGAGTTGTTCCACTTGAAGGAAACCCCCAAACCAACTATAACCATTCCATTTATTTCTCTCTGTCCAGTTAGCAGAAAGTCTGTCAGTTGTAGCTGATCTTTGTAAGAGTTGTTGTTTTCTTTCCCTCTTGTAGACAGAGTGTTTGAAAGGCCTTCTGCTCTACATCGCTGCAAGCCGCTGCTACACCCACAAGGTTGGACCTTTCTGGCCTGGACTCCCTGTTGGAGCACGCACCTCCACTGCCCCCAGACAGCCATTACCCTATGAAACCCCCCCTCCTGGGGCACTGCAACCCTCATAGGGAACTGGATGCACACTGTCTGGGGCATCATACAGGATCATTGCACTTGCTCAACGGGCCGGACCATAAAGAAAACCCCCTCCCTTTGGAGACCCGCAGTCTTCTGCCTGCATGGACCTTCTCTCGGCCCTCTCCAGATTGGAGCCTACCTAGGATTACTCTTCTCTACGGTGGCTCTGTGGCGCCCTTTGCTGAGGAGCTCTCTCTTAGGTCGCCCCGCCGGGTTTGGGTGTCACGGACCTGACGTGGACTGGAGGCGATCGGTCTGCTGAAGTCCAATGGTGTGTCTTTTATCCCCCCAAACAACCCCCCCCTTCCTTTTGAGTGCTTCTATGGATACAATGCAGTAATACATGCCTTCCAAGCAACACAGTATGACATACCTCTATGCTTGCTGATCCTTATCAGACACCCCTGAGGAAGAGTTTATTTCGAAATGCGTCGGGTACTCTCTGTGTGTGTGTTCCATACACACCTGGAGTCCTATGATTGTGGATCTTCTGCATGTTGTATTGCCATGTTTCATGTTTGTAACTTGTATCCTGTACTTTATGCCAACTCATCTGTTGTACCCTAAATTTACCCGAATCCTTACCTTAATAAACACCTAAACTTTTGCAATCAAACCTATACCTACTATACTCCTTATTATACTCTATTACTCATGAGTTGGTGTCCCCTTTAAAGTCCCGTAAGAGGATCAAATTTCCATTTCTCCTAAGTTTAGTAACACTAACTTTACAAGTTTGCATGCATTATTTTCTGATGTACCATTTTGAAATACAACGTTTATCATACAAAAAAAGTAATTGAGCACCTGTCAATTTACTGTCCTTTGACTGAGAGGAGCAGTCTGGGAGAAGGAGGTCATCAGTCGGCTTACAGGCTCCATACTCAGACCATAATAGTGTAGCAGTAAATATAAGTGGTTAATACACTCGCACCAGGAATTACATGATGTGTTAAATAGGGGACCAGTTTTAGCCCAGGAAGTAGGTGCTGACCACAAATGAAGTCCAACCAAAGATTTAATCGGCCTTTTGAGGAGGAAAGTTGATCAAAGAATTATCAGAAATACTACTGTGATCTCTTTGACAATGTTACACTTGCACAATAGTTAATAAATCTGTTTGTATTAGCCACTTCAGCCCCGGAAGGTTTTACCCCCTTTACGACCAGGCCATTTTTTGCAAAACGGCAATGCGTCGCTTTAACTGACAACCGCACGGTCTTGCAAAGCTGTACCCAAACAAAATTGACATCCTTTTTTCCCACAAATAGAGCTTTCTTTTGGTGGTATTTGATCGCCTCTGCGTTTTTTATTTTTCACGCTATAAACAAAAAAAGAGCGACAATTTTGAAAAAAAAAAAATATTTTTTACTTTTTGCTATATTAAATATCCCCAATTTTTTTTTTCTTAAACAATTGCAATTTCGGCCAATATGTATTTTTCTACATATTTTTGGTAAAATTTTTTCGCAATAAGCGTATATTGATTGGTTTGCGCAAAAGTTATAGTGTATACAAAATATGGGATAGATTTATTGCATTTTTATTATTATTTTTTTTTTACTGGAACTGCGGACATTGCGGTGGACAGATCGGACACTTTTAACACATTTTTGCATATTGAGGGTCCCCCATGGGAAGGTTAGAACTTTAAAGGCAACTAGATATCATAGAAAAAACAATACATTTAACATTTTTTGATATATTTTATTATATTTAGTCAATGATTAAAAAGTCAGTGCATAAGATTGTTGCAACTAACTCATTAATAACAACAATGGCATAGGAAAAAGGGGGTATCAAAATACAAAATGACAACAATTATAGTCTCCTAAAAGAATACAAATGTCAATGTACAAACACAGTTTGGTCTCTTCTTGGAAGAGAGAAGAGAAGAAAGGCCGACGCGTTTCAGGAATTAATCCTTTCTTCAGGGGCTTGTTGTATGTAGAAACAGGTGTACATCTATAAGAGAAACAAATTATCAGGGTTGAACAATGTGGGGACAGGAAATAAAAGGAGCATCGATGAGGCAAAGAAGACAAAAAAGACTGAAAAAAATTAAGGATAAAGCCCTAATACAAAACCTGGACGAGTTTGCTGATGAATGTTCACTGGACGGAATTGGACAAAGATCTGGTCCAGAAAGAAACGATTTTTAAAATAGTCCACTGTGGTGGGGCAAAATGAGATAGCACTTGGCTTATGTGGATTATGTATGGACCACGATGTGCGGTATGACACTAAATAGTGCCCCACCATAAGGGTTACAAAAATTTGCATATGGTGTACCTGTATGATCAGAAAAAAAGGAGTATAAAAAATATCATACAAAAACTCTCCTTTAGAAAAAAGCAAATTAATTATTTGGCATGGGCAAGGGTATTTTATTTAATCTAATTGTTGAGAGTAGATACATTTAATTGTATATAGATTTATAAATTTAGTCTAAAATAGACAAATACAATTGATCTAGGAGTCAAACTTATAATTTAAGACAGGCGAAAAAGAAAAAGTAGCATACTCTTATATGGGTCATAATTATAAAGCCACAAGATGTCTCAATGAAATAGATTGTTCCTTTATTGTAATATGGCATGACTTCTAAAGGATTGGAGCCTACTATTCTAATGTGTCCAGAAAATACACAAAGTATCAAATGCCAATAGGTTTAAAGCATTATCATAACATATATTGGTCAGGGTACATACCAATAGTTAGAGTCAAAAAAGATATCAAAGTTGCAACGTCTTCATCACATCAGCAAACAGTCTGCATTGTGACTGTGTTGATGTCTGGTTTTATATAGGTTTAAGAGGTCTACTGCGTCTGCGTGGCGGTTAATAACATAGCTGATTTGTGTCCGCCTGAAAGCTCCGAAGACAACTGATTACTATCAGCCTCGGATTTCTGATAAAAACATGTGACGCGGTGCGTCACAACAAAGGGTGAGTGGTGCTGCTATGACAACGATGCTTGTGTGCCAATAAGTGCGCGTGCATCGCCCTCGGTAAGTATACTGTGTGCGCATGCGCAGTAGAATGCGCACTGAAAATAGTCTGCGTCATTGAAAGGCCGATGCAGAGCGAAAGCTACTGCATAAGCCGAAGGGGGCACAAAGGTTCACAGTGCGTCTGCGTAGTGACACCGTAACATGAATCTAAGACATCACAGGACATTTTTCTATATAAGGGACTATCATATGTAAAAAGCTCAAAATTATTTAAAATTTTTTTTTACTGATAAAGAATATAATAAGATTGTCCTATGTTAATACCATGGAATGGATCAGTGTTAAATATCTATTAAAAAAAAAAAAGGGAAAAATAAAATAAAAATAAAAATGAATATAAATATAAAGATATAAAAATCAATTGGACGTATGTCAAGATTGTCTTCCTCTCCTCAAGGGATTATTCAGTTATAGACAAGCTGACGGGGAGTATCACAGCCACGGTCAAATTCTGTTGAAAAACAAAAAAGGGGGAAAGATTGCTTATGGCAATCCCTGCAAGATAGTGTTATCTAATTGTAATATGAAAAACAAATAACATTTGATAACAAACAAACAAACATCACTTTATACAAAGCATGAATACAGTCTACAGATATTTGTAATACTCCTATAACATATCTTTATTCAAATTGCAGATTATCATCCTAAATTGCATTTATATATACTGTAACAAAACACAATATTATATAGAATATGAGAAGAAAACAGCGGTAGTTTCAATGTCAGGGAAAACATGGCAACCTTATGGTTACATGTCTTTCTCACAAACCCCAGAACTGAACCCTTCAAGGAATGGTCTAAAGCTCAATACAGTGTTGAGGCTAGGTGCATTGGTAGCATTTAACTTCATGATCCAGCGAGATTCTTTTTGGACGAGGAGCTTGTTCCAAGCTCCTCCTCTCGCATTAGGGTGAATTCTGTCAAGGATTATGAAGGAGACTTGTGGAATCTTGCCGTTATGTAAATCCCTGACATGTCTCACAAGGGATAGGTCAGGGTTAGCCGTCTTTATACTTTTTATATGTCTACCTGCTCTGTTGCGAAACTCCAGTTTCGTCTTACCAATGTAAAATCTAAGACATTGGCATTGCAGCAAATAGATCACACCCGGGGTCTTACAGTTAGCGAAATGTTGGGGTTTAAATACTTTTCCATTGGGTAAGATGACATGGGATCTTGTATCCATGTATTGGCATATGGCACAACCACCGCAGGTGAAAGTGCCAAAGCGTTTACACAGATCTTTTCTGAATTCTCTCATGAATTCAGAGCGTACCAATTTCTCTTTCAAAGAACTGGCTTTGCGAAATGTGATGTTAGGATATGATGAAATATGTTGACAAAGGGTGGGATCGGTCTGCAAGATTTTCCAATGTTTTTAAAGAATATTCTTAGTCTCCTGATGTTGATTGCTATATTTAGTTATTAGTCTGGTATATTGTGGTTTGGTAGTAGTATCTTTTTGTTGTGGAGCCAATAGATCTCGTCTGGATCTATTACAAGCTCGTCTATATGCCTTTTTGAGGCAGGTGTGGGAATATCCTCCTAAAAGCAGTCGATCTCTCAGAAGGGCTGCTTCTACTTTAAAGGATTCAATTGTGGAACAATTTCTTTTAAGTCTAAGATATTGACTATAAGGGATAGACTTAAGAGATTGTGGGTGGGCGCTTGATGCGTGAAGGATTGTGTTTCCAGTGGTGGGCTTTCTAAAAAGTCCACTAGTGAGGCCACCCATCTCATTCTTATGAACTGTGACATCTAAGAAAGTAATTGAGGTGTCATTGTATGCCATAGTAAACTGGAGATTAAAGATATTCTTGTTTAGGGTTGATAGGAAAGCATGCAATGCATCTATGGGACCATCCCAAATCATAAAAACATCATCTATGTAACGCTGCCATAGTGTGATATTGTTGATGAAAGGCATTAGATCTTCATCATCAAAAAATGAACGCTCCCACTCCCCCAGGTACAGGTTCGCGTAAGAGGGGGCACAAGAGGTCCCCATGGTGACACCCTGTACCTGGAGGTAGTGGGAGCCATCGAAGGTGAAAACATTGTGAGTTAAGATGTATTCTAAGGCTGATAGAATGAATTGATGAAATTTGTTATCACAGCCATGCGAATGGGACAATATATGCTGTATGGCTGCCAATCCGAGATGATGTGGGATGGAGCTATATAAGGTTTCAACATCGATAGCTACTAGCAAACTATCGGGGTTGAGATTGACCGTTTCAATCATTTGTAGAAAATGTATGGTGTCTTTGATGTATGATGGGAGTTCCATCACGTAGGGTCTGAGAAATGCGTCTATATATTTACTTAGATTGTCACTGATACTGCCTCTCCCGGAGATGATGGGTCTTCCAGGAGGAAATGAAGATTGTTTGTGAATTTTAGGCAGGCAATATAGTGTTGGAGTTATCGGATGCTTGGTACGAATAAAACTCCCAAATTCCCTTGTGGATGGCTCCTCGTGAAAAGGCATAATTGACAAGGGTATAGAAGGCCTCGTAGTATTTAGAAACTGTAGCTGCAGTAATTTTTTTGTACCAAGTTTTGTTATGTAAAATTTTGAGACACATTGCCTTATATTGAGTGTTAGACATGACGACTATATTCCCTCTCTTGTCTGCCTGTTTGATTGTAAGGGAATGTTGTGCACATAGTGACCGTAATGCGGTGATTTCCTTTGAAGAAAGGTTACCACCTTTTTTATGTATACGCATTTTTTTGAGATGATTAGTAACTTGATTTACAAAGGTGGCCAAGGCCACGTTGTCAGCAAAGGAAGGAAATTTGTCTGATTTTAGTTTGAAATTTAAAGTCGTGTTTGAAGATTCATTATTGGCACAGGAATTACTCTCAAAAGAGGCCAGGACGTCTCCAACCACAGCTGAGTCTGAGGGTTCTGATTCCTCCAAGAGGCTGACTAGGATATTAATAGCCTCCTCAGTTTGTGGGGAATTTGGAATTGATACTGCATTGGATTTGATATTTTGAGTGTATAAACTTTTTAAAAATAGTTTTCTCACGAATAGTTGGATGTCTTTAATAACATCGAAAGTATCAGAATCTGCAGAGGGACAAAAACCGAGACCCTTACTGAAAAGAGAGAGCTCATCTTTGGATAGTTGGTAATCAGATAAGTTGATAATACTGAGAGTGTCTGTTTTGTTGGGACTGTTTTGATTCAGCTCCTGATTTTTTATGTGTTGTGTCTTGGATCATGTTTTTGAAAATCCATGTTTTGGGACCTATTGCCCATAAATGAATTCTGGATAGGGGAAACACCCGTACCTAAAGAAATGTTGGGACCATCACCAGACTGCCCATATGGGCGGACATGGGGACCACCCCGAATGTTACCTTTCCCAGATTGCGTGGCATGGCCAAGGGTGGATGGAGTGGATGGAAGTTGTATTGGTGTGGATTCCACTATCCCTTTCTTTTGAGTGCCATCATCTTGTGACTGTGAGCATTTAGTTTTTGTGTGACCTTCTACCATCATAATGAGATTTCTGTACAGTAGAAACTGTGGAAGAATTGCAAGAATTAAACGAGGAATTATATGGAAAGGTCTTAGATCTTAAATCTTTATGTTCATTAGAGGAATTTCTTGATTTATTCCCTTGATACCATTTGTATGCCTTCCCTTCCTGGAAAGCACGCTTGTCCTCCTGCTCTTTATGGTTAGACGTACTTTTCAGATGTTGTAATTTATTGTAAATTGAATCAATGTCTAAGATGTTAATACGAGTACGGTATTCTTCATTGAGAAGTCTCATCATGGTTGCCGTACATTCCTGTAGATTGTTTTCCCATTTCTTTTTGAATGTGGAATCCACATCCTCCAGAGTGGGAAAAATCTGTATCCTGAGGCCGTATGGATTAATCTCCTCCCTTAAATACCTTTCAAAACTTTCGATGTGCCAAAACATTGCAGCCTTTTTCTCGACTAATTTTCCCAATTGGGAAAAGAGTGAGAAGACCTCCGACTGAGAGGCCTCCCGTGCATCGTGTCTAATGTAATAACTGGCCATAAGGGCCTCCCATTTCTGACCTTGAAACATAGTCCCGCCCAAAGATGAATACGTAAATCAACAATTGTACACTTGCTTATACAGAACTATGAAAAAAGAAAAAACAAAATATTGCTGATTAGTATAATGAATAGAACTTTTTTTCAGAACTCTGAGGCTGATAGTAATCAGCTGTCTTCGGAGCTTTCAGGTGGACACAAATCAGCTGTGTTATTAACCGCCACGCAGACGCAGTAGACCTCTTACACCTATATGAAACCAGACATCAACACAGTCACAATGCAGACTGTTTGCTGATGTGATGAAGACGTTGCAACTTTGATATCTTTTTTGACTCTAACTATTGGTATGTACCCTGACCAATATATGTTATGATAATGCTTTAAACCTATTGGCATTTGATACTTTGTGTATTTTCTGGACACATTAGAATAGTAGGCTCCAATCCTTTAGAAGTCATGCCATATTACAATAAAGGAACTATCTATTTCATTGAGACATCTTGTGGCTTTATAATTATGACCCATATAAGAGTATGCTACTTTTTCTTTTTCGCCTGTCTTAAATTATAAGTTTGACTCCTAGATCAATTGTATTTGTCTATTTTAGACTAAATTTATAAATCTACATACAATTAAATGTATCTACTCTCAACAATTAGATTAAATAAAATACCCTTGCCCATGCCAAATAATTAATTTGCTTTTTTCTAAAGGTGAGTTTATGTATGATATTTTTTAAACTCCTCTTTTTTCTGATCATACAGGTACACCATATGCAAATTTTTGTAACCCTTATGGTGGGGCACTATTTAGTGTCATACCGCACATCGTGATCCATACATAATCCACATCAACCAAGTGCTATCTCATTTTGCCCCACCACAGTTGACTAGTTCGAAAAACTTTTCTTTCTGGACCAGATCTTTGTCCAATTCTGTCCAGCGAACATTCATCAGCAAACTCGTCCAGGTTTTGTATTAGGTTTTGTATTAGGTCTTTATCCTTAATTTTTTACAGTCTCTTCTTTTTTATGGCCAACTTGTCTTCTTTGCCTCATCGATGCTCCTCTTATTTCCTGTCCCCACATTGTTCAACCCTGATGATTCGTTTCTCTTATAGATGTACACCTGTTTCTACATTCAAGAAGCCCCTGAAGAAAGGATTAATTCCTGAAACGCGTCAGGCTTTCTTCTCTTCTCTTTTTTTTTCCAAGAAGAGACCAAACTGTGTTTGTACATTGACATTTGTATTCTTTTAGGAGACTATAATTGTTGTCATTTTGTATTTTGATATCCCCTTTTTCCTATGCCATTGTTATTAATGAGTCAGTTGCAACAATCTTATGCACTGACTTGTTAATCATTGACTAAATATAATAAAATATGTAAAAAAAAAATTAAATTTATTGTTTTTTCTATGATATCTAGTTGCCTTTAAAGTCCTAACCTTCCCATGGGGGACCCTCAATATGCAATTTTGTATTAGGGATGCTGGCAACAAATTTGCCTACTTTTGGTGAAATATTCAATTTAGAGCCAATTCTAGAGGGTAGCAAATACCCAGTTTGTGCTTGTTTGTACACGTCCCCCTCCCTTTTTTCACCAAAATTATGACTAAATTTATTTTTGACATTTCTTTATAATATGGTTAATTCATATCATTATTATTCATTAAACTAATCAGCAATATTTTGTTTTTTCTTTTTTCATAGTTCTGTATAAGCAAGTGTACAATTGTTGATTTACATATTCATCTTTGGGCGGGACTATGTTTCAAGGTCAGGAATGGGAGGCCCTTATGGCCAGTTATTACACTAGACACGATGCACGGGAGGCCTCTCAGTCGGAGGTCTTCTCACTCTTTTCCCAACTTGGAAAATTAGTCAAGAAAAAGGCTGCAATGTTGTGGCACATCGAAAGTTTTGAAAGATATTTAAGGGAGGAGATTAATCCATATGGCCTCAGGATACAGATTTTTCCCACTCTGGAGGATGTGGATTCCACATTCAAAAAGAAATGGGAAAACAATCTACAGGAATGTACGGCAACCATGATGAGACTTCTCAGTAAAGAATAACGTACTCGTATTAACATCTTAGATAAAGACATTGATTCAATTTGCATTAAATTACAACATCTGAAAAGTGCGACTAACTTTAAAGAGCAAGAGGACAAAGTCAAAAACCATCTTGACACATTTACCCGTGACAGCCTACTGACAAAACAGAAAAAATTCTGGAGAGACAAGCGTGCTTTCCAGGAAGGGAAGGCATACAAATGGTATCAAGGGAATAAATCAAGAAATTCCTCTAATGAACATAAAGATTTAAGATCTAAGACTTTTCCATATAATTCCTCGTTTAATTCTTGCAATTCTTCCACAGTTTCTACTGTACAGAAATCTCATTATGATGGTAGAAAGTCACACAAAACTAAACGCTCACGGTCACAAGATGATGGCACTCAAAAGAAACGGATAGTGGAATCCACACCAATGCAACTTCCATCCACTCCATCCACCCTTGGCCATGCCACGCAATCTGGGAAAGGTAACATTCGGGGTGGTCCACATGTCCACCCATATGGGCAGTCTGGTGATGGTCCCAACATTTCTTTAGATACGGGTGTTTCCCCTATCCAGAATTCATTTATGGGCAATAGGTCCCAAAACATGGATTTTCAAAAACACGATCCAAGACACAACACATAAAAAATCAGGAGCTGAATCAAAACAGTCCCAACAAAACAGACACTCTCAGTATTATCAACTTATCTGATTACCAACTATCCAAAGATGAGCTCTCTCTTCTCAGTAAGGGTCTCGGTTTTTGTCCCTCTGCATATTCTGATACTTTCGATGTTATTAAAGACATCCAACTATTCGCGAGAAAACTATTTTTAAAAAATTTATACACTCAAAATATCAAATCCAATGCAGTATCAATTCCAAATTCACCACAAACTGAGGAGGCTATTAATATCCTAGTCAGCCTCTTGGAGGAATCAGAACCCTCAGACTCAGCTGTGGTTGGAGACGTCCTGTCCTCTTTTGAGAGTAATTCCTGTGCCAATAATGAATCTTCAAACACGACTTTAAATTTCAAACTAAAATCAGACAAATTTCCTTCCTTTGCTGACAACGTGGCCTTGGCCACCTTTGTAAATCAAGTTACTAATGATCTCAAAAAAAATGCATAAACATAAAAAAGGTGGTAACCTTTCTTCAAAGGAAATCACTGCATTACGGTCACTATGTGCAGAACATTCCCTTACAATCAAACAGGCAGACAAGGGAGGGAATATAGTTGTCATGTCTACACTCAATATAAGGCAATGTGTCTCAAAATTTTACATAACGAAACTTGGTACAAAAAAATTACTGCAGCTACAGTTTCTAAATACTACAAGGCCTTTTATACCCTTGTCGATGATGCCTTTTCATGAGGGGCCATCCACAAGGGAATTTGGGAGTTTATTCGTACCAAGCATCCGATAACTCCAACACTATATTGCTTGCCTAAAATTCACAAACAATCTTCATTTCCTCCCGGAAGACCCATCATCTCCGGGAGAGGCAGTATCAGTGACAATCAAAGCAAATATATAGATGCAATTCTCAGACTCTACGTGATGGAACTCCCATAATACATCAAAGACACCATACATTTTCTACAAATTATTGAAACAGTCAATCTCAACCCTGATAGTTTGCTAGTAGCTATCGATGTTGAAACCTTATATAGCTCCATCCCACATCATCTCGGATTGGCAGCCATACAGCATATATTGTCCCATTCGCATGGCTGTGATAACAAATTTCATCAATTCATTCTATCAGCCGTAGAATACATCTTAACCCACAATGTTTTCACCTTTCATGGCTCCCACTACCTCCAGGTACAGGGTGTCGCCATGGGGACCTCTTGTGTCCCCTCTTACGCGAACCTGTACCTGGGGGAGTGGGAGCGTTCCTTTTTTGATGATGAAGATCTAATGCCTTTCATCAACAATATCACACTATGGCAGCGTTACATAGATGTTTTTATGATTTGGGATGGTCCCATAGATGCATTGCATGCTTTCCTATCAACCCTAAACAAGAATATCTTTAATCTCCAGTTTACTATGGCATACAGTGACACCTCGATTACTTTCTTAGATGTCACTGTTCATAAGAATGAGATGGGTGGCCTCACTAGTGGACTTTTTAGAAAGCCCACCTCTGGAAACACAATACTTCATGCATCAAGCGCCCACCCACAATCTCTTATTAAGTCCATCCCTTATAGTCAATATCTTAGACTTAAAAGAAATTGTTCCACAATTAAATCCTTTAAAGCAGAAGCAGCCCTTCTGAGAGATCGACTGCTTTTAGGAGGATATTCCCACACCTGCCTCAAAAAGGCATATAGACGAGCTTGCAATAGATCCAGACGAAATCTATTGGCTCCACAACAAAAAGATACTACTACCAAACCACAATATACCAGACTAATAACTAAATATAGCAATCAACATCAGGAGATTAAGAATATTCTTTCAAAACATTGGAAAATCTTGCAGACCGATCCCACCCTTTGTCAACATATTTCATCATTTCCTAACATCACATTTCGCAAAGCCAGTTCTTTGAAAGAGAAATTGGTACGCTCTGAATTCGTGGGAGAATTCAGAAAAGATCCGTGTAAACGCTTTGGCACTTTCACCTGCGGTGGTTGTGCCATATGCCAATACATGGATACAAGATCCCATGTCATCTTACCCAATGGAAAAGTATTTAAACCCCAACATTTCGCTAACTGTAAGACCCCAGGTGTGATCTATATGCTGCAATGCCAATGTCATAGCTTTTACATTGGTAAGACGAAACTGGAGTTTCGCAACAGAGCAGGTAGACATATAAAAAGTATGAAGACGGCTAACCCTGACCTACCCCTTGGGAGACATGTCAGGGATTTACATAGCGGCAAGATTCCACAAGTCTCCTTCATAATCCTTGACAGAATTCACCCTAATGCGAGAGGAGATTGGAACAAGCTCCTCCTCCATAAAGAATCTCGCTGGATCATGAAGTTAAATGCTACCAATGCACCTGGCCTCAACACTGTATTGAGCTTTAGACCATTCCTTGAAGGGTTCAGTTCTGGGGTTTGTGAGAAAGACATGTAACAATAAGGTTGCCATGTTTTCCCTGACATTGAAACTACCGCAATTTTCTTCTCATAGTCTATATAATATTGTGTTTTGTTACAGTATATATAAATGCAATTTAGGATGATAATCTGCAATTTGAATAAAGATATGTTATAGGAGTATTACAAATATCTGTAGGCTGTATTCATGCTTTCTATAAAGTGATGTTTTTTTTGTTTGTTATCAAATGTTATTTGTTTTTCATATTACAATTAGATAACACTATCTTGCAGGGATTGTCATAAGCAATCTTTTCCCCTTTTTGTTTTTTAACAGAATTTGACCGTGGCTGTGATACTCCCCGTCAGCTTGTCTATAACTGAATAATCCCTTGAGGAGAGGAAGACAATCTGGCCATACGTCCAATTGATTTTTATATTTTTATTCATTTTTATTTTTATTTTCATTTTTCCCTCTTTTTTTTTAATAGATATTTAACACTGATCCATTCCATGTTGTTAACATAGGACAATCTTATATTCTTTATCAGTAAAAAAATGTTTTAAATAATTTTGAGCTTTTTACATATGATAGTCCCTTATATAGAAAAATGTCCTGTGATGTCTTAGATTCATGTTATGGTGTCATTACGCAGGCGCACTGTGAACCTTTGTGCCCCCTTTGGCTTATGCAGTAGCTTTCGCTCTGCATCAGCCTTTCAATGATGCCGACTAGTTGCACTGCGCATGCGCGCATAGTACATTCTACTGCGCATGCACGCACAGTATACTTACTGAGGGCGATGCGCACGCACTTATTGGCACACACGCATCATTGTCATAGCAGCACCACTCTCCCTTTGTTGTGACGCACCGCGTCACATGTTTTTCAGAACTCCGAGGCTGATAGTAATCAGCTGTCTTCGGAGCTTTCAGGTGGACACAAATCAGCTGTGTTATTAACCGCCACGCAGACGCAGTAGACCTCTTACACCTATATAAAACCAGACATCAACACAGTCACAATGCAGACTGTTTGCTGATGTGATGAAGACGTTGCAACTTTGATATCTTTTTTGACTATTGGTATGTACCCTGACCAATATATGTTATGATAATGCTTTAAACCTATTGGCATTTGATACTTTGTGTATTTTCTGGACACATTATAATAGTAGGCTCCAATCCTTTAGAAGTCATGCCATATTACAATAAAGGAACAATCTATTTCATTGAGACACCTTGTGGCTTTATAATTATGACCCATATAAGAGTATGCTTTTTCCTTTTCGCCTGTCTTAAATTATAAGTTTGACTCCTAGATCAATTGTATTTGTCTATTTTAGACTAAATTTATAAATCTATATACAATTAAATGTATCTACTCTCGACAATTAGATTAAATAAAATACCCTTGCCCATGCCAAATAATTAATTAGCTTTTTTCTAAAGGAGAGTTTTTGTATGATATTTTTTATACTCCTTTTTTTTCTGATCATACAGGTACACCATAGGAAAATTTTTGTAACCCTTATGGTGGGGCACTATTTAGTGTCATACCGCACATCGTGGTCCATACATAATCCACATCAACCAAGTGCTATCTCATTTTGCCCCACCACAGTGGACTATTTCAAAAAACTTTTCTTTCTGGACCAGATCTTTGTCCAATTCCATCCAGCGAACATTCATCAGCAAACTCGTCCAGGTTTTGTATTAGGTCTTTATCCTTAATTTTTTTCAGTCTCACCCCCCTCCCCCCTTTTTTCTTTTTTTTTTTTTATGGCCAACTTGTCTTCTTTGCCTCATCGATGCTCCTTATATTTCCTGTCCCCACATTGTTCAACCCTGATGATTCGTTTCACTTATAGATGTAACACTAGGGGGCAATCAAGGGGTAAAATGTGTTCCCTCATGTGTGTTTCTAACAGAAGATCTGTTTCTCCTCTCCTGTCAGAACGGAGATTTGTGTGTTTACATACCAGACATCCCAAGTCTCCCACATTTGACTGCGGGCTCGCAGACACCCGCGAGCGGCAGACGATCTACCGGTCCACCGCTGTCAGCTAGGAGCTTTGGAACTGCGGCTTTGCTGTGAACAAGAGGTGGGGCATGCTGAGGAAATGTCTAGCAGCGGATGGCTGGAGGAGCAAGTGGCTATCGTGCAGCAGACAGTGTAACCCTCCCCCTCTCCAGCCCACCACATTTGACTGTGCACAGATGCTGAATGGGGGCGCCGGGAGGGAGATACACAGTATCTGGAGCTGGGGACATAGCAGAAGGTATGACCACAGCAAGACAAATCCCGCAGCTCTGGCTGAATGGAAACAAGATTGTGGGGAGCACAGTCACACGTAATGCTAACGTCTTCCAGAAATGTATGCTTCAGGCAGTGTGCAGGTTACCGATTAGCCTTCCCCTCGCTCCGTAGTCTTTCTTTTTTTTTTATAGCTGCCTAATCACACTGATAAGATCTCTGGAAGATGCTGCAGCCGTGTCCTAACAAAATACGCAACTCGGCAGAAAATTGAACCACGTCGCTTCAGTTTTCTTAAGACCCACAGTAATTGCAGATTTTGATGAATTTGTGTTTGGATGCAACAACCGAATGCAGTCAGGTAAAGGAACATTTGGGTGTTTTTACAACACAGCTGATAATGGGGATGAAGTAGTCGCCGCCTCTGAGGCGGCCATTTTGTTGGTTAGTGGTGGAGAGGAGTAACTCCGCTCATAATACCGTGCACCGGAATGCATTTGGTTGCTGCTCTTGTGTCAAAACACACATTCCTCACCATGTGAAATTACTTCATAGAAATCTGCAATTAATCATGTTTTAAATAAACCGGAAATGACGTAGTTCAACATTCTACCGAGTTGCCCATTTTGTCAGAACACAGGCTATGGACTTCTTGGTTCTCCTGTTCGATGGTGAGGGTGGAGGGAGTGTGATTGTTGTAGGAGTGCTTGGATGTGGCTGTGTATGATTTATTTATCACAGTTGGATGCTAACGATAAGAGCAATATGTTGGGCTCTGTTTTGTCCAACCAAAATTTGTTTAGATTTGTTACTGTATGCCCGATTGCTCCCTATTGGGAGATTATCGTTCTATGTCACCATTTTGTTAAAGTGTTACTAAACCCACAACAGTAAAATTAGTCTGTATATGCAGTAAAACATGTTTCTTATACTCACTGTGGAACTTAAGGGGTTAATCCTCTGCATTGTGTAAAAAGGTCGTTTATCCTGTATGCATAGATCTTTCCCTCCCTGCACTGTCTATCTGGGGAAGGCCAGCTAACACAGGCAAGGTAGCCAACCTGCACATGCTCAGTTATGTCTTTTATGCTGGAGAGAAGTTACTTGTTCTCAGAGATAGCCAGGTCACATGATATTGACATCACACATGTGGGCTTGTATACAGGCTGCAGTGGAAATCTCCTCCCACCTGAACTCTCAGCAATGGAGAAACTGTGCAGTTTATCATGTAACCGTGGTATACAGATCATCCAAAAAGGTATAGAGTGGAAGTATTTTAATGTAAAAAGAAGATTTATAAGCTCTGGGGGGGGGGGGGGGTGAACTACATATTACTGGGTTTAGTAACACTTAAGAACCAGAAGGCTTTGCCCCCTTAATGACCAGGCCTTTTTTTGCGATACGACACCGCGTCGCTTTAACGGACAATTGTGCGGTGCTGTACCCAAAAATGTCCTTTTTTTTCCCACAAAGAGAAAGTTATTTTGGTGGTATTTGATCACCCCGGAGGTTTTTATTTTTTGCGATATAAGCAAAAAAAAGCGACAATTTTGAAAAAAAAAGTATCAAAATTTAAAAAAAAAAAATTTCTTCATCAGTTTAGGACAATATGTATTCTTCCACATAATTTTGGTAAAAATCGCAATAAGCATATACTGATTGGTTTGCGCAAAAGTTATAGCGTCTACATAATGGGGGACAGATTTACGGCATTTTTTTTTAACTAGTAATCGTAGCAATCTGCAATTTTTAGCAGGACTGCGACATTGCGGTGGACAGATCGGACACTTTTTGACACATTTTTGGGACCATTGACATTTATACAGAGATCAGGGATATAAAAATGCACTGATTACTGTGTAAATGTCACTGGAAGGAAAAGGCTTAGCACTAGGGGGCGATCAAGAGGTTAAATATGTTCCCTCATGTGTGTTTCTAACTGTGGGGAGATGGGACTGACTTGAGGAGGAGGCAACAAATCACTGTTCCTAATCATTAGGAACAGCAGATCTGTCTCTCCTCCCTGGACAGAATGGGGATCTGTGTTTGCATACACACATCCCTGTTTTGGCTCTCGTGCCTGCGATCGCGGGTGGCCTGCGGACATTGCGGCTGCGCGCGCACCTGCTATAGTTTTTAAATGAGCCGACATACAGGTACGGCGTTTCACAGGAACGTGCCGACCTGCCGCCGTATAAGGACAGCGGCTAGTCAGCAAGTGGTTAACTAGTCGGCGTTTTATGGCTTGTTAATATCTGTACATCCCTGTAAAAATGTGTCATGCTTTTGAAATGTGTGAAAAAATAGGTATTAAACACCTTTAAAAAAAAAAAAAAAAGAAGTGCATCTGTAGTTTTAGAGATAGAATATAGCTTAGTGGTAGACACTTCAGTCGTGATAATCCCTTCACATAGTAAGCAGTCAAAGTGTTACGAAGCTCCGGACCCTGCATTCACTCTGTAAATATAAACTGCTAAACATCTTTGTTCATCAGCAGTCTTGTGACTTATATGAGTGTCTAGTTATAACTTGTATTCATTCATTGTTTTCATTTTCTCACAATATGAGAATGCAGGACCCCTGACCTTCTGTCTGGACAGTGCTGATTGGTCCTGTGCTGAGCACATGCACCCTCCCAAGAAAAAACACTCCAGCAATACACACCAATCTGAGCATGTGGAGCTTGGCCCCTGGCTCTGTAAATATCAGGAAATATATTGGAGTCAGTGGAAGGAGGAGATAATCAGAGAAGACAGGATTAAATGGCCTTTTTAGACAATGCAGGGGATTAACCTCTTAAGTTCCACAGTGAGTATAACAAGCATACTTTACTGCATATACAGACTGATTTTACTGTTGGGGGTTTAGTAACAAACTCTTGGCGTGCAGGTGCAGCCCCACCAGAGGGAGGCCTTTTACAATCAAGTTTAAGACTTTTTATATGTAACAACAGTATTATTTAATTCAAAGGATGAGAAAGTGTCACAGGTGCCAACAATGTTCTGAGGTGCTGACAGACAGTGAAGCTTAGCACATCTTGCCATCTTCCAGCACTGACAGCTAACCATTCTCTGTCACCATTTGTCATCTTCTCTCTATGGCCATTGGGTGGGCCACTGATGATATAACAGAAGTTACACACAATAGACTGCAAAACCACTCTGAACAGTTTGAAATAAGTAACCAAGTTACTTCATTCCAGCAATTATCTTTCGGATGCCAAGAATTAACCAAGAGTGTACATTGTACATAAGCATGTGTTTTAAAAAAAAAAGGTTAACCTGTAGAATGAGGAACACGTTTTTTGTCAGACAGGCAAAGTCTCTTCTGCCAATGAGCTCTACCTAATAACTAATTTTCTGTAAAAAAAAAACAAAAAAAAAAACAAAAAAAAAACAAAAAAAAAACTACACACTTGGGTCTTAGCTAGGGTTGCCGATACCGATTATCAATATTTTTTTTTAATGTCGCGTGACTCATGTGCAGCACTGATAGGTGACATGGATGGGCACTGATGAGGTGTTGACCGTGGCAGTAGTTTATTAATTATTTTTTATGCTTTATTTGGGGGGGTGGGGGTGGATAGTGTTAGGAGAGGGACTAAGGACAGAGATAGCCCCATCCCTTTCACTGCAATGAAATTGAAAGGACAGGAGACAGAGGCTCCTCCCCATTCATAAACTTAAGTAAACACAGTTTACGATGCCCAGTTATGAATGCACAGAGTCAGTGATAACCGACTGTGCATTCAGAAAAGGAAGGAGATGGTAAATGACAAATTTACCGGCTCCTTCCTCCACTCTCAATCCTGACAGATCCGGGATGAGGGGAGGGGAACCGAGGACCCGGAGAGAGGGGGGACAGTTGGGGGTGACTGATGTGGCGGCAGTTACAAGCGCCGATCTCCCTGTATAGCTTTCAATAAAGCAGCTGAAAGCCACGGGAGGGGAGGGGAGGGGAGGAGAAGCGGCTGTCAGATGCTATACAGGGAGATCGGTGCTTGTAACAACCCCCACCGATCACCTGTGAGGCTGCCTGGCCCCCAGGTTAAGCTAAAGACACCTGGTCCGTGGCATCGGAGCATTTGCTCGATACCGATACTAGTATCAGTGCAACCCTAGTTTTAGCCAAGAAACCGTGCTAGAGAAGAAAACATCTCAAAATAGAAATTTACTATTTCTTCTTGGCTATGGCCCAATTCACTGCTAATTACCATATTTTTTTTCATCTACAAATTGTATTTGGAATCAACGCTAATATAACAGTGACTAGTGCAGACTATACAGGAAGAGGGATTTTTTTGTACTCCTGTAATAGTGTACCCCAGACAGATTTGAAAATTTACACTTCAGAGCAGATAAGCCATACGTGCTCCTGTTGTTCTCTACACTGATCTTTTGATTGTATGTCTTCTTGCCCCTCACATACTTGCAAATATAATGGCACTGAGGACTCCTTTATAAAGGGGGAAAGCACTCCACAACCATCTGTTCAGCACATTCAGTTTTCAGATCATACATTGTGGAGCAGATAAGCGAAAAAACTCTAGTGCAGTGTAGATTACCTCAATCCCCTTCACTTTGTTATCACTTTTGATACCAAAGAAAAGCTAACTTGCATATAATACACATTAAAATAAATACAGTTTGTGCTGGCTACGAGTGAATCATTAGTCATAAAAGTTTAAAAAAATCTAGCAAGAATGGTTTACTGACGATATCTTGAAGTTTCTTAAAGAAAGTAGCTTGCAGACCTGCAGGAGAGGCAGGACCTGCAGGAGACCTGCGACAGCAAAATTACCAAGTAAAGCTGCATGCATGGCAGAACGACACTGCTGCTAATTGAGAGGCAGTGGCTTACAGCTGTCAAGACAGCAAAAGGAAAGTGCTGCTACTTGCCAGGTAACATTCACAAAATGTATTAAAAAGAACAGTGTACAGTGAGGCATGATGCCAAACATGCTGAAATGATAAAATTAGGTTTACCTACAGTTTAGAGAAATTTGGTGTTCAAGTTTGGCAATCTAGGTCTGATCTAGGAGTGCTGACTGCCACTTTAAAAAAGCTTTGAATAGTGCTGAAGTCTACTGAATCCTGCTAGCAGTTTGTTTCAAATAACAGCACTCCTGATAGGATCTGCGCTTAACCTCCCAAAACTGGAGCTGAATGGTGCTTTGAAGGTTTAAAAAAAAAAGGGGGGGGGGGGGGGGCTCAAAGCTTTCCAAATTCTAGCAGAATCTAGTGGGAATTAGGCCAATGATTTGAGACTTCTACATGAACCTGGTTTGAATTGGATTGGTGGCTGTAAAGAAACAGCAGCAGCAGCTCTTAACATGTGAAACACAAATACCCTAAAGTAATTCTAAAGGAAAGATTTTTGTTTTAATAAAAATAACAAACATGTTATACTTGCCTACTCTGTGCAATGGTTTTGCACAGAGCAGCCCCAATCCTCTTATTTTTGGGTCCCCCGTTGGTGGTCCTGACTCCTTCCCCCTGCCAAGTGCCCCAACAGCAAGCCTCTTGGTATGGGGGCACTAGAGCAGGCTAGGTCTCGAAGCACACTCTGTGTGTCAATTCACACAGAACATGGCTTGGCCACGCCCCCTCATTGGCTGTGATTGACAGCAGCAGGAGCCAATGGCTCCTGCTGCTGTGTGAGCTGAGGAGAGAGAGACCCAGGAGAGCTGCTGCTCTCGTACACATCGGTGGATTGAGATGGGGCTCAGGTAAGTATAAGGGGGAGCTGCACCCAGGAGTTTTTTTCACCTTAAAGTGGTAGTAAAATACGCTTCGTGATTTTTACCTACAGGTAAGCTTATAATAAAGCTTACCTGTAGGTAAAACGAATATCTCCTAAGTGGGCACCGTTCAGCAGATATTCGCCCTTCTGGCAGCTGGTGACGTCACCGCCACATGCGCTCTGAAGGAACGGCATACCTTTGCCATTCCTTCAAAGCGCTGTACCATGGCTGTGACACCCACGCACATAAGTGACGTCATCGCAGCTTGGCCATTCAAGCTCCCAAAGCCAGAGAACCCGGAAAGAGCATTGGGTGAAGACGGAAGCCATGTCAGCAGTGACAGCGTCCCACTGGAGGGCTTAGTTCGAAGATAAGCATTTCACAATGTGCTAGTATGCTGTGCTATTGCCTTGCAGAGTTTTTTTTTTTTTTAATAAAATGTCAGTTTACTACCACGTTAATGCATAGAATGCATTAAAGGTAAAAACCTTGAGCCTTTAGAACCACTTACAGTACATCCGGGGCTTAACTTTTTCTGTATTTTGTTATGTTGCAGCCTTATTCCAAAATTGATTAAATTCATTATTTTCCTCAAAATGCTACAATATCCCATAATGTCAACGTGAAAGAAGTTTGTTTGAAATTTTAGCAAATTTATTGAAATTAAACAAACAAAAAAAAAAAAAAATCACATGTACATAAGTACTCACAGCTTTTGCTCAATACATTGTTGAAGCACTGTTGGCACCAATTACAGCCTCCAGTCTTTTTGAGTAGAATGCTAAAAGCTTGGCACTCCTATTTTGGGCAGTTTCTCCCATTCTTCTTTGCAGGACCTCTCAAGCTCCATCAGACTGGATGGCGAGCGTTGGTGCACAGCCATTTTTTAAATCTCTCCAGAGAGGGTGATTAAAAAAGAGCTATCAGGGGTGAGAGCGGACCTTGCTCAAGTTTTGGAGCGTGTAGAGGAGACTGAACAGCGCCTCAATAGACATGCAGCAGCCATTAGGGACTTACAAACCTCCACCCGCAACCTTAACCTGGCGCACAGAATGGCTTTATACAAGATCGAGGATCGAGAAAATCGTAACAGGAGAAACAACATCTGCATCAGGGGGTTGCCGGAGGCAACAAGAGATGATGACTTAACAGCCTCGGTTAGAGGTATCTTCAACAGCCTTCTGGGAAACCCTGCAGATCACCCCTTGAAGCTAGACAGAGTTCACAGAGCACTCCGGCCTCGTAACCTGGCTTCTGATACCCCTAGAGATATCATCTACAGAGTGCACTATTTTGAAGAAAAGGAACTCATAATGCGCAAAGCCAGGGAAGCAGCTACACTGGAATTCGGTGGAGTTACCTTGTCCTTTTTTCCTGATCTCGCCAGGGATACGTTGGAAAGACGCAGAGCACTTAAACCCCTCACAGAAAAATTGAGGGTTGCATCAATTACCAATGGGGATTCCCGGCCGCGCTTATAGCACATAGGGATGGTAAAACTGCTATCCTCCGGTTCCCAGAAGATTTGGATGCATTCTGCATGGATTTCAACATAGAACCCCCCAGAACTTCCCGGATGGCAAGACACCATTCCCGCACTCCCTGTATCCTCGGAAGTGAAATGGCAGAAAGTATCCAGAAACCGAAGATCTACTTCATCGGGTGCTTCTCCTCCTCTGGGCTGAACACGCTGTTATGCGATTCAACACTTAGCCTAATGATCGGTAATGTTGACAAATTCTTTTGAGTTCCAATAACCGGATACCCAATTTTTATGTTCCTGCCTTTCTCTTTTTTTTTGGGCTTATCCGCGGATTACTATTTTTTGATTTTCATAGTCTGGTTAAGTATGAAAGAGATTTCAGGCAAATAGCTCAATCTCACCCAGGTTGGGATCTATTTCAGGTTTACAGCCAAAGTTATGGCTCATACTGTTAAACTTATATGTTATTTCATGTGTCGGCGCCGGACCGCGCAGATGACGTCTGTCGATTTTTGACATGCGTGGTCTGGGTCCTGTGTCGGCTTTGTTCCCCAATGCGGGGGGGCAGGGATCCCGGTATTCCACGGCATTTCCCCCTCCTAGGGGTGGATGTCCTGGGTGGCCAGGCTTCTCGTCTTCCCGACTGTTGCACCGCAAGGCTTTGCGTGCACAAAAGAAATATGTACATAGATGTTTTTCTTATAATTTTCTTCTTGATTTCCTTTTTCCTATTCTCACCCTTTTCTGTTGTTATCCCTCCCTTTTCTACCAGTCTGGCAGCATAATTGTAGAGGCGGAGAGTCCTAAAAGAATCCAATGGCCACGATTAAGTTAATCTCCCTTAACGTACGCGGGCTACATGCCCCTGGTAAAAGACACTCACTATATAGAGAGTAAACAGAAACCTCTCCTTTGTTCCTAACTACTACTGCTGGGATTACTGGGAGCGGCGGGAGGAGATTCAGAGAGATAGATCTGACATTGCTCTAGGAAACCCTCTCCAAGATCATCTATCCGCTCTACTTGGCCCACTGGGGGCCGCTGCTGGAGGTGAGAGGCTGGGGGAAACACTTGCTGTGTGCACCAGAACTTTTATAGAAGAAGAGCACCAGTCACTGCACACTTTGCACCTTATTCAAAGTTCGTTCCTTGTGGACATCACTCATCACAGTTGCACATTTTTATATATGGACTGAATTGCACTATTGTCACTTTTGGGACGGCATCTCTGTTGTGGGATTGTCTGTCCTTATATCTACTAGTTATTTATCTATAGCGCATTAGTGCATTTATAATGACATGACTGCACTATTATCACTGTTTGAATTTTATTTTGATTTTGTGGATTCATATTGATACGGAATCTCTGCACGCATCATATTTTATGGACATTATGACAGTCTGCTGTACATATTTTTATGCGTTTCACTTTTATGATTTGGTATTTTTATTAGCACCAGGGACCATCTGATTTTTAGCTGCTCTTTTATGTGATACACTCTTAAGAGTTATTTTGTATTTTTCTCAGCACCAGGGATTATTTGTTTTTTAGCCATTTTTGGAAGCTATCACTTCTTATTTACAGTTTCGTTTAGTATTGGCACTTCCCTTCTAGGTGGGGTGGTTTATTTATTTCACTTTACACTGGGCACTTTAATGGTTGATATTCACTCATTTATTTTCATATTTTGGCACTGATGTTTTCTTTGATGATCTCCTGTGCGGAGTTAGTAGTCCCTAGTTCACTATAATTTTTTCTTGGTAGGAATCAGTATCTTTGAGTCAACTTTGTCTACTTTATTCTTTGTCTTAGATGATTACGGCTAGGATTTTAATTGCCTGTTTGGTACTGATTGATAGAGCAGCGCCACATATTTTATAATTATCACTATATAGAGAACTTAATCGTTTACATGGAGACATTATATTTCTCCAGGAAACCCATCTCACGCACACAACCTCAGTGAAGCTCTATGCCCACCATTATCCAACATGGTACTATAGCCTCTCTGATGTCACAAAAGCAAAAGGAGTGGCCATTGGATTCCAGACGGGATCCTCTTTTACTCTGGAAGATACTCTCGCAGATCCACTAGGCAGATACTTGTTTTTGAAGGGCAGTCTGGGTAACTTACCATGTACTTTAGCTACGGTCTATGCCCCTAATCAGGGACAAGCCAGCTTCTTGGCTTCCACTCTAACGAAACTAAGAGATTTTTCACACGGATGCATTATATTAGCAGGAGATTTTAATGTTCCCTTGGAACCCTTCCTAGATACCTCCCAAGGTAGATCTAGTATTTCTCATAAACGTCTTACATTTTTACGAAAACAACTACATGAATCACAACTTATAGATGTGTGGAGGATAATGCACCCGCGTGAAAAAGATTATACGCACTATTCGCACCTTCACAATTCTCATTCAAGAATAGATTATTTTCTTATAAACCATCAACATTTAGAGTTGGTCACTAACTCCCGCATTGAAACTGCAACGATCTCTGACCATGCCCCAATTAGTATGCAACTACATGTTAGGTCCCTACCAAATAAAACCGCAAATTGGAGATTGAATGATTCACTCATTTCTGAAGAGGTAGAGCAGAAGTGGAGAGAGGCCTATCTGAATATTTCCGAGAGAACACATCCCCAGAGATTTCCCCCCGGGAGTTCTCTGGGAGGCCCATAAGGCCTACATTAGGGGAAAATTGATTGAATTAGGCTCTAGGAAAAAAAAAAAGAAAGAACACACACACACAATCTCAACTTATTAAAGATATAAGTTCCCTCGAGAAAAATCATAAACTCTCTAATTCCCCACAAATCTTACACTCTCTCACACAGAAAAGAGAAGAGTTAAAAGCACTATTTCACACAGAAAATACAGCCAGAATACGTATAATATCACAGCATTTCTACGAATGGGGTAATAAACCTAGCCCATTCGCTACAACAAAAGAAATCAGCTTCCTATATAGTTAAAATAAAAACGTCAGCAGATGTCTTGCTACACAAAACGAACGAAATTGCGAAAGAATTTGTCAAAAACTTTATAATGTTGGTAAAGGCATAACTGAAGACACATCTAGAGAAACACTTATCAAACAATACCTCACACAGGCCAAATTACCTAGACTTCCTACTCAGGCGTTTGAGGCTTTGGAGGAGGGGTTTTCTTCTGCGGAGCTTGGGAAAGCATTGAGGTCTATGGCTAATGGTAAAGCTCCAGGCCCTGATGGCTTCACAGTCGCATACTACCGTGCATTTTCAGGGACTTTGCTCCCACATCTGACGTCATATGCTGACTCGATCTCCGCGGGGGGGGCCTTCCGTCCGGAGACTCTTCACGCCCACATTACAGTTCTCCCCAAACCAGGGAAGGACTCAAGCCTTTGCGGCAGTTACAGGCCAATTTCCCTGCTGAATTTGGATGCTAAAATATATGCAAAAGCCATTGGCACTTCGTCTGTTACCCCTACTCCCTCATTGGGTAACTAAGGATCAAACGGGATTTATCCCAGGTAGGGAGGCAAGGGATAATTCCCTTAGAACACTATCCCTGATTTCCTATGTGCGACGCAGCTCCCAGCCCACCCTCCTCTTATCTACTGATGCTGAAAAAGCGTTTGACAGGGTGGACTGGGAGTTCCTGAAGTCTACGTTATCGCACCTGGGATTGGGCCCACACGTTAGCTAGAATTTCAGCATTATACCAATCTCCCTCTGCGCACTACGAATCAATGGTACATTGAGTGAACCATTCTTCCTATACAATGGCACCCATCAGGGCTGTCCTCTCTCGCCGATACTATTCGCCCTATCCCTAGAACCGTTTTTAGCTACGATTCGTAACGATCCCAACATTCACGGCATAAAAATTGGCTCAACGGAGCATAAATACGCGGCATACGCAGACGATATTTTATTTTACGTTCAACAGCCCCTTATTACTCTCCCAAATCTTATGGATGCCTTTCACAAATTCGGAACCTTAGCTAACTTTAAAATTAACACATCCAAATCAGAAATCTTAAATGTGTCCATCCCTCATAACATGGTTACAACACTAAAACAATCATTTCCTTTTAGCTGGCAGCCCCACTCACTAAAATATCTAGGAATACAACTGACAGCTAACCCTTCCTCGCTATTTCGTAGAAATTATATACCCCTATTGAATTCTATAAAATCAGACCTGCAAAGGTGGACCCAACTAGCTCATACATGGCTAGGTCGAATTAGCATAGTGAAGATGAATGTGTTGCCCAGACTGCTCTTTATGATTCAGATGATACTGTATAAGATTCCACCTGGGTTTTTTAAACTAGTACAATCTATGATCTGTAAGTATGTTTGGAACCGTAGACGCCCCAGACTTGCCTATAAATTTCTTATTAAACATAAGCGTGAAGGAGGTTTGGCGATTCCGGACTTTAAGAGTTATTATCTCGCAATTATATTAAACCAGATATCAGACTGGAAATACCATAAGAACTCAAAAATGTGGGTGCAATTAGAAAATTGAAGTGGCACAATACCGTTCTCTTTAATCTGGATACCAAACAAATATCGTAAGCTAGCAAGCACAACCTGGCCACTCACAAAATCAACCGTAGCAGCTTGGGACTCGATGTGCAAATCACAAAAATGGTCCTACAACTCTCCACTTATGCCACTTTCGGGTCATGATTATTTCCCCCCTGGAAATATAGACTCAAGGTTTAGCAGCTGGATATCGGAATCCCCGCTTTGACTACATCAAGTAACCACGGATACAGGAATCCTCCCCATTACCAGCCAACGTCCCCAATTTCATTAATGGACTACTAAAAGTATCACCAATTATCACTATTTGTCAAATCCCTCCCACTGCCTTTACGGTCTGAAACAGAACTGAACCCAATCGAGTGCTTATTAGCAGGGGAACAACCACCAGAGAAACCTATCTCATTCTTTTATCAAGCTATATTGTCATTATCCCCATTGACACAACTGCCTTTTCTCCACAAATGGGAACAAGAACTTCAAAGCCCATTAACGGACATTCAACACACCAATATCCTACAGCTTTCTCACATCTCCTCAATATCCTCAAGAGCAGCGGAAGCAAATTATAAACTCTTGACAAGATGGCACTATACTCCTGTAGTGCTCCATAGAACGTTCCCAACCAAATCAGATCTCTGTTGGAGAGGTTGTGGGGAAAAAGGGACTCATGCCCATATCTGGTGGGGTTGCCCCCTAATCAAACTATATTGGTCTAACATTTTGCTCTGGATAAAAAAAATACAGGGGAATGAAGTTGTTAATGATCCGTGGGTAATACTATTTCATTGCACAAATGAACCAACAGGAGCATATAAAAAATCTATTACACCCCATCTTTTAAACGCAGCTAAAATGCTTATACCAAAATACTGGAAACTACAAATTATCCCCACGTTGCGTCAATGGATAAACGAGGTCGATCGTATCTATCACATGGAAAGTAGCACGCTCACATTACGCAATAAATCCGAATTGGCTAATAAAATATGGTCCTGTTGGTTCGCATTTAAGTTCTCTGCAGAGTATGCAGACATAATGTCTCAATAGAGTATGTGGTTGAATATACCCGAATTTACTGAAGGAATTCTGCTAAGACTGGAAACTATCCTTTTTGTCTCCCCCCCCCCCCCCCCCTTTTCTTTCTCTCTCCCTACGTTCTTTTTCTTTTATACCCCCTCTTCTCCGTTTTCCTTTTTGCTGTCTACTAAATTTTGAGTACAGTATGTGGTAAGAAAATTATTCTAAATTGGAATAGGTACTATGGACGCCTTGTACTAAATATAAGGAATGATGATACCCTTATATTGAAGAGTACACAGTAGTTAGAAGTAAAGATTGGTCTTCTATTAAGGGTTATGTTATAAATCAGACAACACTTTATTGGTATTTGTTTATTTGCCTATTGGGGTTCAGGTACCTTACCACTGTATATGTATATCAATGCTGTACACTGTTTAAATAATATTCAATAAACATTTATTAAACAAAAAAAAAAATAAATCTCTCCAGAGATGTTCAAGTCTGGGCTCTGGCTGGGCCACTCAAGGAAATTTACAGAGTTGTCCCATAGCCACTCCTTTGTTATCTTGGCTGTGTGCTTAGGGTCGTTGTCCTGTTGGAAGATGAACTCTTACCCCAGTCTGAGGTCCAGAGCGCTCTGGAGCAAGTTTTCATCAAGGATGTCTTTGTACATTGCTGCATTCTTTCCCTCGATCCTGACTAGTCTCCCAGTTCCTGCCACTGAAAACATCCCCACAGCATGAAGCTGCCACCACCATGTTTGACTGTGTAGATAGTAATGACCAGGTGATGATCGATGCCCAGTTTGCCCCAGACATGATGCTTGCCATCCAGGCCAAAGAATTTAATATTTGTTTCATCAGACCAGAGAACCTTGTTTCTCATGGTCAGAGTTCTTAAGGTGCCTTTTGGCAAACTCCAGGCAGGCTGTCATGTACCTTTTACTGAAGGGTGGCTTTCGTCTGGCCACTCTACCATACAGGCCTGATTGGTGGAGTGCTGCAGAGATGGTTGTTCTTCTGGAAGGTTCTCCTCAGAGAAACGCTGCAGCTCGGTCAGAGTGACCATCAGGTTCTTGGTCACTTCCCTGACTAACGCCCTTCTCCCCTGATTGCTCAGGTTGGCCGGGGAGGCCTGCTCTAGGAAGAGAGTCCTGGTGGTTCCATTCTTCCATTTACGGATGATGGAGGCCACTGTGCTCATTGGGACCTTCAATGCTACAGAAATGTTTCTGTACCCTTCCCCAGATCTGTGCCTCAAAACAATCCTGTCTCAGGTCTACAGAAAATTCCTTGGACTTCATGGCTTGGCTTGTGCCCTGACATAAACTGTTAACTGTGGGACCTTATATAGACAGGTGTGTGCCTTTCCAAATCATGTCCGATCAACTGAATTTACCACAGGTGGGCGCCAATAAAATGGTAGAAACATCTTAAAGATGATAAGTGGAAACAGGATGCACCTGAGCTTAATTTTGAGTGTCATGGCAAAGGCTGTGAATACTTATGTACTTATGTGATTTGTTTTTTATTTTTAATAGTTTGGAAAGATTTCAAACTTCTTTCACGTTGTCATTATGGAGTATTGTTTGTAGAATTTTGAGGAAAATAATGAATTTATTTGATTTTGGAATAAGGTTGTAACCTAACAAAATGTGGAAAAAGTGAAGCGCTGTGAATACTTTCAGGATGCACTGTAGAATAGGATTTCACCAATGTCACCTAGATCTCATCTTCACCATAGCTATGCCTCCCGTTTAACAGAGAAAAAAATACAAAAAACACACCAGTTTAATTTCGCTAAGTTTATTAAATTGGAAACCCTCCCTGTGAGGGTTTGCAGGGGACCTTGAAAAAGTTTTCCGGATGCATGGACACCTGCCATAACAGCTGCTATTAAGACTATACATTTAAGTTTAGATCCGTTGAGAAGATGTCTTACTCAGATTAGTAAGAGCCGGTACCTGACTACTATTGGACATTTTGTTAGAGCAGTTTTACAGAAGCAAAAAAAAAAAAAAAAAAAAAAAAAAAAATCACGTCCTTAAAAGTAATAAATATGTGAACAGCAGTCTAAACTCCTTAATATTGACATTTAAATATATTTGCATTGTGCTGAAGAGTGATTTAGATAACACCTTCGAGGAGACAGAACAAAATGTGTGGCAAGTCTTGATTCTACGTTAGTCTCAAAGCATTGTGATCTCAGCATCAAAAACAATGGGAGTTGATTCAGCACTTTCTATACAGCAGCCAGTCTCTTCCTAAATAAGGAATGTTTTCATACAATAATTTTCCTTTTTTTTTTCACCTAGAACTTTATACATACAAACTAAAAATCATGATCAATTAAATTAAAGGACTTTATGGTTAGTAATGAATAGAATTTGTTTAGCCTTGGACTATGTAAAAAAACACACGCGCACAAATGCTCACAATTCTACTGACTAGAGCAGCTAGATCTTGCCTGCAAGTGTAAGGGTTCACAAAGCCCATAAATGTGCAAAGAAATGCAATACAAGAATCCATGCAAAAATATGTGACGGAAAAACAAAACAAAACAAAAAAATATGGTAATGAAAAGCAGAAAAAAAAAAAAAAAATATGGAAATGAAAAACAGACAAAAAAAAAAAAAAAAAAAGCTTTATAAATACATATACCCTTCACTGCTACAAGTAACTTGTTCGCAGCAAAGGACCTAAATATGATCTGTATACAAATGGTAGTCTATAGCATTAATTGTATGAGGCAGAGCCAGCACACCAGATTTAATGCTTTAATGTCTGTGCAGTTTCAGTCATGCCATCTTTGGTTGGCTGCAGTACCGAGGGGTTAAAGGGGCATAACATTGGTTGGAAAAATGTCAACTCTCCGTAGGAAGTTGAGCTTCAATGTCCACTCTACATATGGGGCACTTCTTATTTGTGATCAGCCACTGGTCTACACATACTTGGTGAAAGAGATGCATACATGGGAGCCGCCTGTAGGAAGAGAAAAAGAATGATTATAAACATGTACATCATAAATACAAGTTTGATGTAAATACCTAAAATATTTAGGGCTGAAACAACTAATCGATTAATCGACAACTAACCGATTATGAAATTAATCAATGACCATTTTCATAATCGATCGGCCAGAAACCATATGGAGTTAAAAAAAATAAAATGAGCCCTTTATAGTACAAAAAAAAGCAAATAATTACTACTGTAAATATTACTTTCATAGTTCTACAGTAAAAAAAATGAACCCCTTACAGTAGTGATTATCTGGGTTTTTTTTGTACTATAAAGGGCTAATTTTAGTTTTTTTAACCCAATTATGTTACTAAACATCTTAGACCTGGTTCACATCTGTGTTTTTTGATGCTTTTAGCAGAAACACACTACAGTTCATTTACATGGTTTCCTATGGGACATGTTCACATCTAGGCTTTTTTCAGCCGCTGCGTATTTGGAAAGGGCCAGGGACTGTTTTTAAACGCAAAACGGTGCATATTTTTTGGTTCAATATACATCAATGGAGAAGCTGCAGAAAAGCATGTAATGCGTTTTTGCAGCAATTTGTGTTTTTTTAATCTGCCCAACAAATTGTGCGCAAAAATCAAAACGCACAGCAAAAAGCACTGCAGAAATAGATCAAAAGCAAACTGCATAGGTGTGCACCGAGCCTTATGCTGGCCACACAGATCAATTTTCACACGAGAATATTTAGACAAAAAATCTTTGTACATTCGACGAATGAAAGAATGTTTGAAATTTTCACTCGTTTTTAACATTACGTTTTTAAAATAAATTGCAATTTCTGAAAGAAAACCACATACACTGTCTGAAAATTCCTTTGACCAAGAAGTTTTCTATTTTCAAATTTTCCCGTCACTGTGGTTGAAAATGGTCGATTTGACCCAACTAACGATTAGAAAATCGAAAGAACGTTCTGAAAATGACTAAAAAAAATTTGATCTCTTAGTCTGATATTTACCAGATTCACCTTTTGATAGTATATACAGTATATCTCTCCTCTAATAGTATATACAGTATCTCTCCTCTAATGGTATATACAGTATATCTCTTGTCTGTTATTCTCAGAGGATTAGATATTTTGCTCCCTAATCATATAGTTGGTTATTTATATTTACCACTGCATATAGATATTTAAGAATAAATTGCTTTTTTTTTTTTTTTTTAAACTTGACATATTAACTAAATTACACACCACACTTTTTAAGGTTATTAACCGATTAATCGAAACAATAAATCGGCCAACTAATCGATTATTAAAATAATCGTTGGTTGCAGCCCTAAAAATATTAAATTACACTTCAACCAGGTATCATTAAGGACTCCAAGGTAAAAAATAGTAAAAAAATAAAATCAAACTGGGGGCAAGGCCCGTGTCATGTTAGTGTTGTCTGTGAGCAGAAGGAAGCGAGGGGAAAATCTAATAAACATTCTAATACTTCGTCCACTCTAGGAAAGGAAGGGTTTACAGCAATGTGTGTACCACATAGCAGTTATAAAAAAAAAAAAAAGTGAGATTAAGTGTACGCGCATGCGTACAAATTTGCGCAAACGCATATGCATGAAAATGCACACAAATACATACAAAAAGAAACTCCTGAAAAAGTAGATGCTTAAACAGGAGTATCGTGTGCAAGAGGCCTAACTGAGAAAAGGGAGATGGAACCAAACTCTGAGGGCAGGGAGATTGAACTAGAACTGTATGTAGGGGACTTTAGATGACAGAGCAGTGGCATGACAAGTTTCATCACATCAGCTTTATCTGGCCATATATATTTTCCTGCTGAACCGGACAAATTTTAATCCATCTATGGGCAGGCTTATAATACTAAAGTCGACCCAGCGATCGACTTAAGTTACAACCAGCCTGTCAGATTTTTGACATGTGATTACTGTCAGTGGCTATAGCCGCTAGCAGTAACCACTGTGTTCTGCCAGCCAGGAAGGCTGCCTGTAAGGAATAGAGAAAGAGAGTCATTTTCTTTCCTTCCACCCATGCTGGAAGGTAAGGAAATTGAATCATCTATGGGCTGCCTTAATCTTACAATTTAAAAACTGCTGATTGGAGTTATCTCTTTATAAAATACAATTCATAATAAAAGGTGATGCATATCCTTGGGATGTGAGTTTGCCATTCAAGCAATGAAATAACTTTTGCACTAGTGAACTTTCTATACGTGTCCCAGTTCTCTCCGGAGAGGACATGGGTGATGTGTATTACAAGTTACATTTACATGCTGCTTATCTCGCTTTAAAACAAGTGCCAACAAATTTCAAACCATATCTAAAATCAAAGTAATATTACCTGACATCTTCACCTTCCTCTAACATAGAAAGGCAGATTGTACATTTTTCTTCAGTGTCTTCCTCACCATCTTGCTTGCCATGCAATTTCCTCTGTGAGAACCAATCAGTGGATACCTTATTAGCAGAGATGAAATTATTGGCAAACTCGGTAAACATGTTTCTTACAAAACTCAAACAAACATTTACCACAACACACAGATATTTCACACGTCCCCATGAGTAAATGATAATTCATACTAAAAATGATAATTCATACTTAAATAATTTTCTTCAGTTGCATAAACTAAAATACAACATATGCATGCCACAACACAGAGGATGCTGCAATAGAAAGAACACACATCACACAATGGAATGTTAAAGTTCTGCCTAATCACCTATCAAAAATGATGCCTAGAGGGAAAGAGAAGGGTATTCACAGCCCATGCTTTGCTCATGTATTGCCATATGTGTAAAGCTGGCCACAGATGGCTGGAATCTCAGCTAGTCCCTGCTGAACCGGACAAGATTCAAACCATGTATGGGCAAGCTGATTGTACCCAAGTCGATCCATCGATTAACTTGGGTACAACCAGCCTGTTGGAGTTTTGCATGTGATTATTACCAGTGGCTATAGCGCCAGCAATAATCGTGTTCTCCCAGAAGGGACAGCGTGGTTGCAGGAAAGAAAATCGCATCATCTATGGCCTGCCTTAGGCATACAAAGAACCTAGCACAGCCTGATCAGAATACCAAAAATCTTGTGGCAACCTTAATAATGAACACAACTATTCAAATTCTTTTTCAATATGGAAACATTCTTCTCTCCAAACGACAGCAATGGAAACAGAAGATGAGTATTAAACAAGAACTTTATGTTCACTGAAAAGCTTTCTTTTTTTTAAGACAATATCTGGCTTCAGTTTATCAGAGAACTGATGTATTTTAAGTTTTACCCATCCTATTTAAATAAAACAAGGCCAAAATAAATAATTCCATGGATAACAGCATGTCAGGCCAAGTCTTCAGTTTTTTAATTATGGAATAGCTACGATGTACTGGACTGAAAATGCCAAATTGCCAAGGTAACAGAGCCTACACAACCTGTGGGCTCCTCTAATCAGTGAAATCTTCTCTTCTGCACCCACTGTGGGTGCAAGCTGTAAATTACACACTAAATTTAGATTGCCACTCTGCCATAAAACTATGTCATTGCACAATCCAATGAAAGCCCCCCCCCCCCCCCCCCAATTCTTCTCACTAGAAAGGTGGGAGACAGGGGGAAAAGGCATAGCTTCAAGTTGGAGTGGAAGTTGCGGGTTCTGTTACAGAATACCCCCAAATTTGGATGCTCCAGAAAAGATGAATTTATTAAAGAAAAGTGCAGACACCATGTCATTCATTTTTCACTTCAAATGTTAGGGAGGTTAATAGATGCAACAGGTCTGCTCTAACTACTTGCCTATAGACCACTTTCACCCCCTTCGTGCCCAGGCCAATTTTCAGCTTTCAGTACCGTTACCAGCATTTGTTTACATAGGATTCAGCTGTGATTGGCTCTTTACCCTGATCGGTGCTGCGCACCCCTGGGTGTGACCGGGAGGCACGACATGCGCTGTCTGGTTAAAATGGTCTCAATGCTTGTAATCTGGTGTTCTGGGAGCACCAGTGGGAGAAACACGTGAGTATATCGGCAAGGAATTCCCACCCACTGCAGGTCTTACGCAGAGAATTTATACTGCATATATTCATGTGACAAATAAGGAGTCACAGCCACTAACAAACTCCGATGAAGGCAAACCCAGTTGAAATTTGTCTTGGAGAGCAAGAGCAATTTACATAATCTTTCTGCTTGCTTCCTAAAGTTGTTTTTTGTACTACAATTTATTTGCTCAAAATATAGAGGCTTTGAAAATATTCAAACAAGAATGGTCTTGATATTTTTCATAGAAGAAAAATAAAAATCTAAGATTTCAGACTTGTTCCCAAGAAGAAAAATAGCTCACCTTCTTATATTTATGTGGGTACGTGCACCTTTCTATGGTCCCCTGTGTGGCTCCGCGATTCACATTACCAAGACGTTCCTCTAGATGAATCAGTTCCTGGAAAATAAGAGGAAAATCTCAGCAGATGGTTCTTTCCTCAAGACAAAACGGTTAGTGATTCCAGTATACTATTGTTCAAATGTGTACCCATAGAGAGCAGACATTTGAGATTAGACCCTCTACCAATCAATGCTCAGTGAAAGCAATTCTGTCAAGCC
This sequence comes from Aquarana catesbeiana, assembly GCF_042186555.1. Classification (NCBI taxonomy): domain Eukaryota; kingdom Metazoa; phylum Chordata; class Amphibia; order Anura; family Ranidae; genus Aquarana; species Aquarana catesbeiana. The sequence goes on along the minus strand of NC_133326.1, from coordinate 90,750,343 downwards.
AGCGGAGTTTACCATGGCAATTATAATACAGCAATAGAAGTGGACTGGTTACGTATCAGATGAAGACAAACACAACCAGGCCTACCAATTTCCAATCAATTTCACAGCAGATTTTTGCATGCCCTCCCTCTCCTAAATAAAAGGCATCATCTATGCGAGGACAAATTAATCCAGTGCCTACAAATAAAGAGTCTGAATCCAAATATACGTTAATATATTACAATGTCCATGCAGTAGGGGATAAGCCTGTGTTATTGGGATAAACATGCATATTACTGAGTCAAAGGTTCACTTGCATAGATTAGTGCAACCGGAAGCTTATTAATCATACAGTTAAGGTTCAATGAAAAGCTTTTAGTTTGTAGTTACTGCCAGTGCTATATTGACCATACACTGGAAAAAAAAACAACAAAAAAAAAAAACCACAGGATACACAAATCCCAATGCTTGATGCTGTAGTATATCATACAGAAATTACATGATATAAATACATGGTACAAAGATTTAAAAAAAAAATAAAATAAAAAACACGCTCGGAATGGAATGCTATTATATTACTTGAAATACTAAGCCTCTGCAACAAATGATTATGAATAAAAGGTGGGATTCTCAGTTCCCTGCTCAAATAAGTTCCAAGGCTTCAAAAATAATTACCAAATACACTCTGCATCTGATTGGGGAAATTATTGATTGTGTATCCTTTATTTATGTGAACACACACATACACACATCAACCTGAAGGAAACATTCCATAGGTACATGGAATGACAGCAAAGACATGACAGCAGAAAGCTAACATTCTGTTACAAACCTCAAAATTTCCCCTGAATGGAACTCTGAATGACCTTCCATCCAATCCAGATGAAATGTAGCGGATGTGAGGGTAGCCCGCCATGTCTGGAACCTAGTCAAATAGCAGATGTAAGTTAAACTTTAACACAACTGCTTGTAATGACTTCAAATATTCTTTGCTGCCAGAAAGATATACAGCTCCGAGGGTACCCTTGTAAAACCCTCTAGCAGCAAAATGATAGGTGCAGTCATAAAAAAAATATATAAATATATACACAAGAAGAACACAAAATGTTGTGAAGCACCATAAACTATTTTTATTTTTTTATTTTTGTGGTAGGAGACAAATGCAGTGACAAGGTTATGTGCTGCTTGGTCAACTATATACCATTCCACTGCAAACCAGCCACAGAATAGGGAAATATATATCTATATTGTATTCCTCAGTTCCAAACAATGCAAAGATATGAAAAAGGTTCAACATCCAGGACATATGGGAGAATGCAAACATAGCAAAATGATAGAACAATGCCAAATGAGTTGATTCTATAAAAAAGAAAAAAAAAAAAAAAAAAAAAAAAAAAACAGAAGCAAGTCATCTTCATCATACACTTTCGATTATCAGAAATCAAAGTTTAGCCAACTATTCTGTGCTAGTTGTGTTCGTAGTTCAAAGCAAATCACAATAGTTAATCCTGAATCCAATTTACACCACTGTGTAGCCAGTATGGCAAGAAGAAAACAGTGGGCACTTAGAACTACCATAGACCAATACATCAAGATACAGAGATTGTTTTGTAATATGGGAATTCTATTTTTAAGCTTTCCCTAAAGTTTGTGCTTGGCGGTCTGTCCATGCAAGTCATATGCAACACTATTAGGTCACAAATGTCAATATGACAAAAGATCTGGTTGTCATCTGATCTTAAATTAATTATATACGTGCCAACCGGGATAGTTGGCGACCTCTCTAGTCCTAGGACAACCATAATTATAAACTGGAGGGAGAGGAAGGCCACATTCAAACTTGCTACAGAGCAAATTCCAGAGGCAAGGATCTGAGGTTTCCTGCAGCCAGAAGAGCAGCGGCTGCGCAGCCTATATAAAGCAATGCCAGGCTGATGGTGGACGCAGCAGTCTGTCTGTGCTCACACATCGTTATTAACAGTAGTTAGGGACAGTTGTTTTTTCTTGGGCTCTGTGTGCATGTAGGGATGATCATCTGTCCTTAACCACAGGTGACTGGTGGCTGATTGCATCAGCCATGGACAGCTGCAAATGCCATCGGCCTATCATTGCTTTGTATAGGCTGAGCAGCCACAGCTATGCACAAACGCCTGTCATTCTTGCGACAGGAAGCCTCTGACCTTTGGTCGCTGGAATTCACCACTATAGGTTCTAATTACAAGTGTGAATCTGATATTTGCAAAACCACACCCATCTTTACTCCAGACTCTCACCTGACGCTTTATAGGTTTAGATGGGGAGGAGAAATAACTTTCAGCCACTACACTGTGTATTCATAAATGGCCCAACAGATTGCATAGAACTTGAAACTGAATCAAGGAAATAGGTATACAATTGTATGTTTTTAATAAACAGAAATTGGGAATATGTTACTTAAAATGGTAAGCTAAATGTGGACAAGCGCTTTGATCTACCAGAGACTTACAATCCTAACAACCAACAAACCACACAGCTCAGTGTAGAGGAGAACACAGTCAGACCTGTCTAGTAAAGCTGGAAAGACTACATCTAGAGAGAAAGATGTGTGAAAAAACTTGTACGACCCTAGAAAACAAGCATCTCTACTCGCTTCAATGCAGTGTGAAACAGGATTATAGAATCAGATGCAGAGTGTCAATGCCTACCAAAGGGAAGAATACTCCAAGTCAAAATGAATGCCCACCTATCCATAATTTGTTACAAAGAACTGGCAGGGGACAACATGATATCATATGGTTTTACCCCAGTCCCCTGTACACATATACATTACATAAACCTAAAAGTAAATAAATCAGGAAACAAATTAGAAGTTAGCTTTATTAATAAAATAAAAGCAAAGCAGACCTCAAATTCTGACTTACCTACTTGTATATGTGTTCTGAGTTAGCAAATCAAAGTTTTAAAGCCAGAAACAGTCCAGCAACCAGTATCCTAATGAGGTCAGCAATTCTATTACAAAATAGATAAAGGTCCGGCAACAAGGCATGATGCAGTTTAAAAGTCTGTAGAATCTTTATTTGAAATCCATCAAGACATAAAAGGGGATTCCAGCTCAAAGCAAGGTTGACGTGTTTCAGGCCCTCCCTGGGTCTTAGTCGCAAGGCCCAGGAAGTGGCCGAAATGCATTAACTTTGCTCTGCACTGTATTCCCCTATTACGTCTTGATGGATTTCAAACAGCACTGTGCCTGGTTGCTGGACCTTTATCTATTTTGTGTTGTGGAACGAAGTATGCAGCAGTGGTCCAGGCACAGGTATTTTTCTTCACCCAGTTAAATATTTATTAGGAGAGTTTGAATAAATATTTTGAAGCAATGCTATCTGAATACCTCTGAGTGTATGTTTCCCTGGTAATTCCGTAGGAAAACATGCCATGAAGTAGGAGGGTAAGGGAATTAGAGAGCATGTTATTCCTAAAATGGAAGTGGATCACATTTTAAAGCTGAAGTTTAAGTTTGGTTTTTTTGTACAATTACATTGGTCCAGCTTGGACGAATGTAAGTATGTATGCATATGCCATACCTGGCTGATCCCTGTGGAAGCTGGAAATCACTGTAGTAGGCACTGCTACTTCCAGGTGCCGCTCAGCACAGAACCCACAAGCTAGTGGCAATCACTGTAGTAGAGGTGCCTACTAGCAAGATTTCAATCCTCTACAGGGATCGGTCAGGTATGGCACATACATACTCTCCAAGCTAAACCAATCGAACTATACCAAAAAATGCCCATACATAAAACTTCAGCTTTAAAGTGTCATATTTATTGCCTGTGTACTATTGTTACCGTATGCATGCTGCCATGATATTGGCAAATGATTAGTATGTTGAAGAGTTTGGTACAGTGTGCTCAAATATCACTGAGCACCTCATAACCCTACGGCAAAAGAAGCTCCTCCTCAGTGTAAATTTTTAGGCCCTCTGCCACCAAACACATTAGATTGAGGATTACTATGTGGAGGGGTTAGGTGTGAAAGTATCATTCAGCACCTGAGATCACCACCACGACAGTAAACTCCTATACAGTGCAACCTCTTTAGAGCTGCCACATTGTATATGTAACCACTCAACTCTGAATGGTTGGGAAACTTAAAAAAGCACATAAGCATTCATAACACAATTAAACAAGGGCAATACCCATCTCTTTACCCTCCTCCTCTGCAGTAATGTGCTGCCAAATCTTACAGATTTAGCTAATCTACTAAACACAACACTCTTATCCAACATTAAACAATCTATTCAGGGTCCTGCATGCCTTTACTGTGGTTGTTTATTCATTGTTCCTCTGTAAAGCAGTGTGGGGTTTTCTGGATTGCTTATGACAGCTTTCCCCTTGTGTGGTTAAAATGTTCCATGCGATTTACAGTGTCAACAGATTCATGAACACTTTTAAAGCCAACCTGGGCATTTTTAGCTTGTCAGCTCATACAAATTCTGAAAATATAGACATTTCACTTACACTTGCCAAAATAACTTTTACTGTGTCTTATGACATTACAGGCTTGGAACAAGTAATTCATTTGTAGATTTTAATAAGGATGCATCTAGCAAATTAATGCAAATCAGTTCCCAAGTTTCCCTCTCAACACATCCCTGATTTTCTTTAGCGATCATTCACACCAGTGGTTCTCAACTCCTGTCCTCAGGACCCACTACCAGGCCAGGTTTTAAGTATTACCTTGGGGAAATGCAGACTAGAATACTGCAATCACTGAGCAGCAAATGATATCACCTGTGATGCATTTCAGCTATCTTGCAATCCTGGCCTGTTAGTGGGTCCTGAGGACAGGAGTTCAGAACCACTCTCATTTACACAGGTAAAAAAAAAAAAACAAAACAAAATAAAAAAGCCTCTTTCTGGTTTAAAAGAGAAGTTCACTTTTAGTAGCCGGTTACACCCATATTCAGGGTGTAACATGTTAGTAAAGCATCCCTCCATTGTGACAGCCAAGTCTGAAAACAGCACTCCACCCACACAGCCGCATCATTATGAACTTCAAGTATCGTCTGCCGCAACTTGTAGGTCTCAAAGAACTGCGAGGGTGCTGGTAAGCGCTTTCATAGTTCACCGATTCTTCCTGGCGTTCAGTAACTGCCTGCCCATACAAGAGGTATTTTATCAAACCGCTGACTGAGAACAGACAGAAGCCTGACATTATACCCGTGATCTGCTGATTTCAAGTGCAATGAAAAAATAATAAAATGCACATTTTTATTACCCGCAAAATGTGAACTTATTGTTTAAGGGCTTGTTTTATATGAAGTACTAAGTACAGCATGTTTATAATGAATGCGACCGCTGAATCTATTTTTGGGAATTCAAGGGAATGTAGTTTTTTTTTATTTAATATTTTTTAGGTTAGCTTACTGAGCTTGTTAAGAGGTTTGACGTTTTAAGAACCTTGTTTCTGAACATGTTTTGTAAGGATTCATTTACAGAGGGGAATATACATTTCCATTTGCAGGCTCTGCTTCCTGCTTTGCAGTGCTATAAAAACGGTCAAACTTTACTCCTTCTCAAGAAGCAATTGGTCAGCCAACCTATTGAAAACAATGCATTACTTGTGTAGCTCACTTTATTAGCTTTTAAGCAGTTAGGAATTGTAGCAGCCAATCTTTACATTAAAGCAGGACTTTACCCATAACAACTTGATAAAAAATAACGTTCTTTAGCAAGGAACAAACGTAATAATTATGCTACCAGAATTAGTATATGCTGTAAATTGGCCCCCGCATTACCCCATTCCTTCTTACGTTACAGCAGTAAATCAAAGTGGAACTAAACCCATTGATTTAAATGGTTTGAAAAATGGTTACATTCCTGGAGTGGCGGGATTGCCAACTGTCACATCTGCTTGTGTCCTCAACCAAACTGTCAAATGGCTGGTGTCATAACTGATCACATGGGCAGCACCTTGGCAGTAGCAGATCAAACAGAAGCACCATCCTTGGCTGTAAATGATAGGAGGGTTTAATTCCACTTTAAGGCTGTTAGCAGAAAGGCCTCTACAAACTAGGCAGTGCCCAAAAATGGAGAGCAACTGAGCATGTGCAGAGCAGGGGGACACAGTGTATTATTGGATTTAAAACAGCACAGACACTTATTTTCATTGTTTTACATAGCTACACCCACAAAAAGGGCCAGCCTGAAGTAATCTAGCAGGACTTTAAATTTCAGACTAAAGTTCCACTTTAAATAATAGAAAGATATAGAAATAGAAAGATATGGAAGAGGAAACAGTTTAAAGATGAGAAACTCAGAAATTAATATTAGCACTGCGATTTTAACAGGCACTCATTGAAATGGCACTATACTATTATGTACGCGCTATATTTTAATTTTTACAAGTGTATGAGAAATGTAAATCCAAGCGCTCCCAAAGTTTTTAATCTGTTGTCTGGAGGCCAAATTTATATTTTATAAAAAGTACAAATAGGTCACCTAGTGTGGGTCCAATAAATAGAGGACCCTACGGCCTTGTACATACGATGAGAAAAGCGGACGAAAAATTCCGCTTTCCAAGAAATCCTACAATAATCTGATCGTTTGTACACAGCTGTCGTCAAAAATTTTCCGACAGTACAAATTTTTTTTTGTACAATACCAGCTCATACTATTTTGTTTTAATCGGTGCAGTTTTCATCCAAAAATACAATACAAATACATTACAACACTACCAAATTTTTTTCAGTCGTACGAGAGCTTTCGTACTTTAGTAAACTATTCACATTCAATAAGGAGATTAGAATGCAAAAAAAAAAAAACAAAAAAAACAAAAAAAAGATCATTCATCCGATAATCTCATCGTGTGAACAAAGGTTGTATTCATTGTGAGTGTAGGCTTTCAGGGAACACAAAAGGCAGAGGGAAGGAATATACAGTATATGACAAACAAATGTATATTTTCCTAAGGCTGCATTCCCACCTATTCCTGGTGATTCTGAAGCATTTTTTTCATGCGGTTTTGCACATGTATCAAGCTTCAAGAGTTTGCTTTCTGGGATGGGACAGGGAAGGAGAGCAGTTCTATAGGAGAAGGAGATTCTTCATGCATTAAAAAAATGCCGTGGCCCGTATTTACTGGCACTTTCACTAAAGTCTATGGAGCCAAAAAAAACCCGACTACACTCAAAGCTGATGTACTTTTTACAGTGTATGGGATAAAGTGTAAATAGGAACAATTAAAAATATTCGGATTCTGCAAAGTCAGGCATAGGGAAACCAGCAGAAAAATGCTCATGTGTGAATGGGAGCCAAATGGAAGGTCTATTTAAAAAACAAGAATGTGTTAGAAAATGTATGCTGCTTTATTATTCTAATGTTTACCTTGCAAATTGTATCTTTCATATTCTAATATTTTCTCTATCCTGTGTTTGTCATCTTAAAATATATGTGAACACATATAAATTAAATCCTATGGTAAAACAGCAAATTGTAGGTTTACTATATGAGCCCATTTATTTTAGAAAAAAAGACCGTAAAGTACCTTTTCGTGTAGGTTTAGTCTACAGTCACGTGATCACAAAGCTTATTTACAGTAGTTCCTCCTAATGGCAGAGGGCAGGCACAAGATGTGTGTGCAATGTTTCAAGGGCTGACCTGCAATCCAGAAGTTCCTTTCAGCACTCCCCCAAGGACTAAAAACTGCAGTTTGACAGTGAGGATCCACCCAGGAGTCTCCGTCAATCAACTGAGGGGGGGGGGGGGTTGGGCTGGGGGCGTGGCAGGCAGACTTTAGGAGACGCAGACACACTGCACATGGGCATGGCATTCTGTATGTGTCAAAAGCAATGCAATCCATAAACTGACCAGTCATGAATGTGTTTCCGTGCTTGCTGTAGTCAGTAGATATTTTAGAAGCAGAGGGACTGGTAGGATCAACCAGGTAGTTGACATGAAAGGAGGCAATGCACAGAAAGTAAACTACAACAAAATATAGACAGAAAAGCGCACACACACAGTTTGAGGAAAGAGATACATTGGTAGGTTTATAGTTTCATCTTAAGCGTGGTACACTGCAGGGAGGCAAAAGATTCAAAATGATCTGATTTGTCCATCAGTGATCCAGAAAATACATGTGCTGCCAGTCCCCACATCTCTGAATGTTGCTTGTGGAAGTGCTACAGATTTTTCACCAAGTGCCTCCACTCATTAGGTAGAGGAGCTCAGCTAAGATTGAATTTTGCCAATTTTTATTAAAACAAATTTCCTTCAGAGACTGTGGTATATTTTGAGATGATCAAGACAACTGCTTCTTATCACTGCCTTGTTAAAGTAGAACTAAATACTCATTTTTAGATTGAGTAAGGCGGGGGGGATGGGGATTTTAACCCCTGTCAGTTTTATTTTTGTCAGTCCATCTCCCACTTTGTCCAAAACTAAATAAAAAATGTTTTGACTTCTACTTTAATGCATCGTTCCACCCAAAAGTGGAAGGTCCGCTTATGCCCCCGCCCCCCCCACCTCTGGTGCCACATTTGGCACCTTTCACCTTTTTGCTGTAGAGTAAGCTTGTGGGCAAGTTGAAAGGACCCAGATTAAGGCGACGTATGCACTGTGTGCATACGACTGAAGGAAACTGGCTGAGAGGTGGCTGACCACCATCTAAAATACTGAGAGAAGAGGGAAGTGTTACACGGATATGGAAGAGAAAACCACAGCTGTCATCCTATAAGGAGAATGTAATTGCAGTCATATTACTGTGAAGACAATACTTTTAGGAAAGAAGTGGCAGGGAAAAAGAATACCAACCATATTAATATGTGGTGGGACATTAGTTGCCCTAATATTTAAAACATTGAACTCTGATTACCATGCTTTGAGGGCAACTGTAGTAATTTGGTTGAGAGCAGTTTTTCTATGTGGATTGTTTAGGCAGTAAAACGTAATGTTTATTATCCAAACTCTGATTTCTATAAACTCTGCAACAGTTTATTACTTACAAATCTACAGCTCATAACTTATCCTTGCATCAAAACAATACACTGTGTGTATACTGTATATCTAGATCTCATGGCAGATTCTAAAATTGTAAGCAACGGTTTTCTTTAGCAATTCTGCTGCTCTGGGAAAAAAATATGTTACCCACTTTTCGAAATGGCTTCTGAAATTACAACACGGTGCAGGCATAATGTCATTAAAAAAAAAAAAAAAACAATGAGGAATTTTTCAAAAAGGAGGTAAGCTATTAATCTTCCAATAGCTTAATTGCCAACAGAGCATTCCTCCAAAATCATAAACCTGAAAAGGTAATTCACCTTATTCACCTTATAATTCGAGAGAGATCCAACATTTGTGCAACAGTTAGCACCAGTAATGACAATTCTAAGAGTGAATAATCAGCTTTCAATCGAACGTATATCTTACCATTAATGGCAAGGCCCCGATCTGCAAATGGTGAAGTCTAGGAGGTGGATGGTAGTGAGCTAGATGGGGATGTAAAGGACCAGTTTGGTAGGGGGCTGCAGTCACTCCAGTTTCAATTGCTATTTCCCTGTAACCGAAAAAAATAATTTAACAACAGAGGATTAGAAAAATGTTTGTATGGCGGAATAACAAACTTTATTAGACCAAGATATTTGTTTTCCTAATTAACCGCTTGCCAACCGCACTATAGCAGTTTTCTTTTCAATTTTCTTTATTAAAGGTTTTGCAAATTATACAAAATGGCATGAACAATCAGTCAGCAATCATATTTTCTGTCAAATGACACAAAAGTGTTGTACAGAACACGAAGAAAAAAAGAAAAGGGGGGGAAACATGTGAGTATTAGTACGCTCTGTGGACATAAGGACACTAATGTAGACCTATCCTTAAAGGGTCTCGAATAACATAAGTTCCATATATCATTAGTGTTTATCAAAAAAATAAAAAATGAAAATAAAAATAAAACTAAAAAAATAGAAAAGATAAAGAAGATAAGTTTGCCTCGTAAGCGGAGTACTCTTAACTTCTTGGTAATATTAAATCAAGTTGTAGTACCTTTAGTATATCTCAGTATCAGGGCCCTTGGCGCCAAAGGAGGTTAGGACTTTAAAGTTAGTTTACCTTGTTCCTCCATCGGGGCCAAGGAAAGAGAGGCTCCATAACTCTCCACTTGTATCCATAAGTAGAGTCTTTTAAACATAAAAAGAGAAGAAAGGGAGGGGAGAAGAGAAGTGATATAAAGTAAGGTTAAGAAGAAGGAGGAGGAGGAGGATGGAAAGGAGAGGAAGAGAAAAAAGATAAAGGTCCAGAATCCAAAGAAGAAGCCGTTTCCCTCAGCCTGGGTCCCCCACCATACAGTTCTAGAGACTATGGGGCTTGGAGGTATTTGATCCAGGGGGACCACACCCTGTCAAATCTGGCCTGTCTGTCTTTAAGGATACTGGCCAATTTTTCGTTGACCATGATCCAAGATATTTTATTCTTTACCAGTGCAAGGTTGACCACTGGAGTTTTCCATGCTCGTGCTATTGTGATTTTAGCTGCTGAAAAAATAAAGAAGATGAGAGTTCGGAGAGGTCTAGGGGTCCCGTCCGGCAAGTCTGCAAATAGTGCCGTCTTGGGATTTTTAGGTAGATTTTGTCCTGTCACTGAGTAGGCCAAGGTGAATACTCTGATCCAGAAGCGCTGGATCTTGGGACAGGACCACCAAACATGTAACATGGTACCCTCCTGCCCGCATCCTCTAAAGCAAAGGGGTGAAGTTCCGGGGTACATCCTCGCCAGGACAAGGTACCACCTGGACAACACCTTGTAGTTTCCCTCCACCAGGGAAGTATTGAGTATTCCCTTATGCACCATGGTCGACCATTTCCCCCATATCTCCTCCTCTATAGTCTCACCTAAATCAGATTCCCATGCTATTTGGTATGAAAGTTTGGTCTGTTGGGTATTGAAGAGGGCATAGAGCTCAGAGATCCCTCCCCGTGACTCAGTTCTGCGTAAGCATTTATTCTCAAACAAGGTCCTAGTAGTTATGTCTATCAGATCAGTAGCTAGGGATTTGATGAAGTGAGTGATTTGATGTAGACGGAAAGATTCCGTCTGTGGCATCTGTAATGTCTCTCGAAAATAAGCCTGTTGCCTGATCCCTTTGTGATCTATGAAGTGTGCTATCCTATAAAGGCCTTTGTTAACCCACCACGTAAATTGCTGGGGATTTTGTCCTGGAGGGAAGTGTGGGTTACTGAGTATAGGGGCTACAGGAGAGTGAGAAGATTTCAATGGGTGTATTTTGTTCACCGTGTCCCACAGACGCAGGGAGTGGGATAAGGGCGGGCACAATATGGCCCGACGTTCTCTTGTCGGGAGCCACAGCAGGAGGTCTATTGGTAGTGAGGGACTGGTATGTTGTAGAAAAAATTTGGTAAAGTTGTACCAGTTGAGCCACCCTATAATATTTCACAAAGTGGGGAACTCCCAGTCCTCCCTTCCCTTTGGAAATATAGAGTGTGGAGTGAGCTACTCTGCATCCCCTACCACCCCAAATGTATTTATATATTAGCGACTGAAGTTTTTTAAGGAATGCAAATGGTATCGGTAATGATCGGGCACTATAGCAGTTTTACTCCTACAGGGGAGCAGCTGGGCCCCGGATCGAGTCTATAGACACACACGTGATCCCGCACTTCTGGGTAGGTGGCGCGCATGATGATGGGCAGGTGCTGGGTACTCAATGTCCTCTGGCTTCCGCTGATCGTCAGGCAGAGAGACAGAACTGCGATCTGCCTATGTAAACAAGGCAGAACGCCATTCTGACAGGTGGGAAGGGATGGAATTTGTATCCCTGCACTTTACCCCTAGTGAAAGCACCTCACACTATAGTAAAACACTGATTAGGCACACTGTTAACCCTTTGATTGAACTTGATATTAACCCTTCCCAGCCAGTGTCAGTACGTCCGCTACAAAATTGCAGTCCCGCTTTAAAAATCACTGATCGCTGCCATTAATAGTTAAAAAAATAAAAATATCCCATAGTTTGTAGACACTATAACTTTACACAAACCAATATACACACTTATTGGGATTTTTTTTTTTTTTAACCAAAAACATGTAGCGGAATACATATTGGCCTACATTTATGAAGAAATTCAATTTTTTTTTAAATTTTATTCAATATGTTTTATACCAGAAAGTAAAAAAAAAATGGTTTTCAAAACGTATCACTTTTTTGTTTACAGCGCAAAAAATAAAACAGAGGTGATCAAATACCACCAAAACAAAGCTCTATTTATGGGGTAAAAAAAAACATTTTTATTTGGGTACAGCGTCACGCAATTGTCAGTTAAAGTAACGCAGTGTCGTATCGCAAAAAATGGTCTGGTCATACAGGGGGGTAAATCTTCCGGAGGCCAAGTGGTTAAAGCCGAACTACAGGTTTATTGTCCCCTTGACTAGTTTGTTTGGACCAAGCTGGCACAAATTAACTACACGAACATGTGCACTATATAAAACTATATGTAGCATTTGCTACATCCAGTATACAGTAACATGGGATGGGATGGAAACTTCTAGTCCCACTCCTAGAACTAAACGGAGATGACTGAGAGCTGCACCACCATTCATAGGCAGCTGTGTATTCGATAAATACAAAGCTTCCTGTAACTGGCTGAGACGGAAAAGTTGGCAGATGATGCAACAATCTCCACCTCAGCCAAAGAAAGCTTTGAATTCATTCATAGAATGCAAACCTGTCAATAAATGGCTGAGCAGCATTCACCTGTTATACCGGGATAATGCCTGCAGCTACATATCTTTTTTCAGTCAGCAATTTTGTCTGTTGTAAAAGCCATCTGAGCAACCTATTAGGCATTGGATTGCCCCTCTGGGCTCTCCCATGTGATTGGGGAACCCAATATCTGATCTGGTGGTGCCACAGGGTTACCATAGAGCTGGCCATTTTTATGGTCCTGGCAGGCGGGAAGCGATGTCATGATGTCACTTCCCGCTCAGGCAGATGTAAACACTGCTTTTTTTTTTTTCTGGAAAGCAGAGATCATTTTTTTGGGGATCTCAGGGTAGAGGGGAGATCTGTCTCCATAAAGAGGACCTGTCATGCCATATTTCTATCACAAGGGAGGTTTACATTTCTTGTGATACAAAAGGGTGTCATCAAAAACACAAAAAAAAAATAAAAAGGGTTTAAAGCACCCCTGTCCAGAAGCGAACGCATACGAAGGTCATGCCCGCATATGTATATGGTGTTAGAACCACACATATAAGGTATTGCCGCAAATGTTATATTGAGAGAAATAATTCTAGTGCTAGACCACCTCTAACGCTAAAAACTCTAAATTTTTACATGTAGGAGAGATGTCAGAATTAGCCTGGGCTGGGAGTAGTTTATTTTTTTTCTGGGAACAGGACTGGAAATTCTCATCCAAGTCCCAGAACAACCTGCTCTATACTGTATGTAGCTCAGACTATATACAATTTACACAGCACGCCCAGCAGATGCTCCTGTTATAGAACAATGTGGCTGATGATAGCGCCTGAATTGTGATATTAAATCGTGACTCAAAAGGGATAATGAACAAAAAGGTAAAAAGGTGTTGGCACTACAAAACACATAAATAGTGATTCAACATATTGAATGGTGCATGATACACCTACAGGTGCGCCTGTTAGTGTAGCAAATAGTTTGTTTGGGTCAGCCTAGAGTTAAAGTGGATGTAAACCCAATGTCATCCTTTCTAAACTACTGCCATAGGGGTTATCTATAAGGATATACATGCCTCCTGCATGTATCTTTACCTATCAAATGTCTCCCCTCTGTCTGTTATGAGACCTGAAAAACTGCAGATTCTGTGGGTGGGTCTGTTGTCTGGAGCTCGGTGGGTGGAGTTGTGATGTCAGTAGACTCCCCGCCCACTTCTAAACTCTCCGTGTCAATATGCATTTTCTCCTGTGTATTTCTTTCACTGAACTTCTGCTCTTCTCTCTAACATCCAGTGAAAAGACAGGAAAGTAACCACATGACTTCAGCATGCCAAATCATGCTGAGGTGTGGAACAGCCAATCCTTGCAGAACTGCTGAAGAAAGGAGTGGGGGCGGGAATTAAAAAGTAATGCATGTCTTAGGTTAGTGCACGAGACGTAAATCACCTGTCACTCACAGCAAGGGGGAGGATTTTCTCTGTTTGTCAAGATTAATTTCACTGAACAATAAAAGAGGATTGCTCAGAGATGGATTAACTCTTTGTGGTAAGACTGGGCTCAAATGATAGGAAATCTTATACTCTACATTATGACATAAAAAAAAAATAAAAAAAAAATTTCGGGTTTACATCCACTTTAAGCTTTAATGCTTGACAACATGGGCATACATGTAGCCCGCCATATTTTAGGATAAACACGTTAAAATTTGTATTCCACAAAAAAAGAAAAAACCCCATACTTCAGGCACCATCGTTTATAGCACACAACACATATTCAGTGAAAAATAAAGTAACCAAAACCAGCTAGGTTTTATCTGACTACAGTATCGTGAAATCTGGCTGCTAAGAGTTACTGCACAGTCACCGCAATGTGCACTGCTTTAATATGCCCAACTATGTGTGTTTTAATGATCCATCTTAGTTAAAACAACTTGCAATAACCTCTAAGTGGAATAGGAGGATATTAATCTCAATGCTTGTATGGCTATATGGGTACAGGAACATGTAACATTCAAAACAAAGGTATGAAACCTTAGTGTAATGGAAAAGGATTGTGCCAGAGTCAAATGCAGTGCACACTAGAATGCGGAGCATGAAACCTGCTTTCCATGCGCGTTTCCCACACCATGTTCAAAACACACTGCACCTAACATCTGCAGCAGGTGTCCGTGTTAATGACACTCCAAATGCAGGTCGCAAACACATCGAGTATGCCTGCACTGGATCGCATCATAAAGTGGTACCATGCAATCCAGTTGCTGTGAGATTCTTAAAGTACTGCATACACTACTTCTGGTGCAATCCAGTGCAATATCAGCCTATTCAAATAAATAGGCTGAAATCGCACTGCACCCAGTCGTGTCTTGTTCTGTTCATTGTGATCTTGTGTTGTCTTTGTTGTGTGGCTGTGTGGCAATAATTTTCCTTTGGAATTAATAAAGTACTCTGATCTGATTAAAAGTAACATGTAGAGTCTGTAAGCAAAATACAAAAACAACCAAATTATGAGAAATTTAGGATTCAGAAATCCTTTTACTTACCAGGCAGACCTATCAGAAGCCTGCCGGGGATGGGAGGACATTGTCTGTGGTACATGAATATGGTGTCCATGGCCATAGTTAGGATGCATTCTATGTGGATGAGGCGGTGGGCGTTCATGAGCTCGCCTGGAAAATATGAGGTTTAGAACCTTAATCAAATGAAAACACTGCAGGCCAGTGCGATTGAGGGTCTGAAGAATACTTACGTTGGATGCTGCATAAGTCGCCGCCTCTGAACTTCCATCCTCTGAATAACTTCGTGAGGATGCAACCTCTGTGTTGTAGGTGCTGTGGCAGAAATATGATGGGACAGGTGGGTGGTAGACAAATGCTGTGAGAGAGGGGCAGCAGCACTGGTGAAATGGTGGGAAGGAGGTGGAGGAGGAACAGGATGTGTTGAAGAAAGGCTTGGAAGAGATGGATGAAAAGGTGCTACTGGATGTGCAATAACATAGTCCATCTGAGGTGGTGGGGGTGGTTGAGGGGGAGGGTTGGCATGAGAATGAGGGCAGGCAGGTGTCTGGTGGTGAAGAGGCCTTGTAAGTGAAGCATCTAAAAACCAAGCAGAAGAAAAAGAAATCAAAACAATACTAAAACCAAGCAGATTACAGTGAAAAATAAAGAAAAACCTCAAAAATATAAAAATGACTGCTGTATAAGTGAAAGTCGTGAACAAGCTTTGTACTCTGCACATGTAATCAACTTAGCAGGACTTGAAGAATGTGTTACCTTAACATTTCATATTCCTGATGTGCCTGCTGTACCATGTAATTGTGTTAAAAAGTATCCTGTTCTTTGTATTGCTTCCTTGGTGTGAAATACCTGGTGATCCTGTTAGTCCCCTTGCTTTCTTATCCATCCCAGCATGGTAAGTTTTCTGGCTGTGCTGGAAGAACAGCCTGACAATTCTAAAATGGTTGATTTGTGATGACATCTCTGAGTAGTTTACTGCCGTTTCTCGACCCCTCCAGCCCCTTATGCAGCTTAGAAGAGAATAGAAGGGGAAACCTTCCAATGGAGACACTAGTTATGGCGACATGCCTGAATTCCCTTACATGGGGGGGGATTCCTCTCACTTTCTGTTTTGGCTATGGGACAGGAAGTGAAGGGTAACCTCCCCAATGTGACATACCAATGTGACGCAGGTGGCCAAAAAAAAGTGCCACTAAAGTGCCACTGACTTTAGTGGCACTACATGTGAAGAGCTGCACAGGCGAGAGAGGAGGTTTGGGGGGGGGGGACCAGGAGATGCAACCTTAAAATACTGCTGCCATTTAACACCTAAAGTTCCATTTTAAAGAACGCCATCTTTCCACACACTTTACAAAGTTTGTTTGTGTCGCTCACTAACCTGTGAGGCCACTGGACGTGCGGTATACACTATGTAGCTGCGGCTACATACAGAATACCGCACTGTATTCCGGCTGCGAGTCGAAAACTTCCTGTCTCACACCCGGAATACAAGAGAGTCTACTGCAGTGGCGCTCAGCCAGAGCACGGCGCTCAGAGCAAGCAATGCATTCTATCAATGAATACAAAGCTGCCTCTGATTGGCTGAGTCAGAGAGGCAGGCTGATGTCACAACCTCTGACTTATCCAAACAGAGGAAGCTTTGTAATCATTGACAAAATACATTGATTGCTCTGAATGGCTGAGCCCTGCTGCAGTAGACTCTTCTGTGTTCGGGGTATGAGACCGCTACATACAGTTTATATCGCACATCTAGCACCCTCACCGATTAGTGAGGGTCATAGTCCATTTGGGCTAGCTTGGCCCAAACAAACTATGTAACGTATGTGGAAAGATGGAGTTTTTCTTTAAGCACTTTGATTATGTGAATAGATATACTCACATGGAGAATGCATGTAATGGCGACAAGATGAAAGAGAAGTCTGGGAAGGTGGCTGTGTCTGGGCTACCAAGCCAGGTCCAAAGCCATCAATAGCCATAGTTTGTGCCGTACTGGCAGTTGACTGATGTCCATAAACTGTAGACCTTGATGATGAGCCAGGGCAGCAAGGATCAAACGCAGATGTGCTATGAAAGCTAACATTTCCGTGGCTTCGAATACCATTATTGCTTAAATCCACAGGCAAGGCTTGCTGAAACATAAAATGATAAAACCATGAGATTATTCAATAATTCTTTCCTAAAGGAACCCCATATTGAGAGAATAGTGTAGCCCTACCTACCATTCTCAATGTCTTTATGAAATTTGTAGCGGTCAATGACTTGGCACAACCATGCACCAAGTCAAGTAAGAACACCTGATCTGGGTCCTTTAGGTCAGTGTCTACTGAAAGCACTAGATCAGCATGACAACCAGAATTTTCTAGAAAGGCCAACAATGACAAGCAGGTCTATCAAGACAGGTTTTATTCCAAGATATCTTACAGCTACATATAAAAAAAAAAAAAAAAAAAAAAAAAAATCTATCATAGTTCCTAGGGTACTACACTCACAAAATATGTGCTAAATCCACATAAATAAAATGCAGTTGAGGGGGTTCTTGCTGGTAACTATGTCTATGACCAGGATACTGCCTAACTATACCTTTGGTGGCAAGGGTATAAAGGAAGATTAAAATGATTCTAATATATATATATATATATATATATATATATATATATATATATATATATATATATATATATATATATATATATATATATATATATATATAATTATTATTAAACATGTCATACCTGCTCTGTGCAACAGTTTTGCACAGAGCACCCCCGATCCTCTTTTTGGGTACCCCGCCAGCGGTCCTGGCTCCTCCCCCATACTGAGTGCGCCCAATAGCAAGCCTCTTGCTATGGTGGCACTTGAGCAGGCTCGCTCTCGAGCTGCGCTCGCTCTGTATGTCCATTCACACACAGAGCCACAGTCCATTCACACAACCCCCCCCCCCCCCCCCCCCCCGTCCCTCTTATTGGCTTACTGGCTGTGATTAGCTGAAGCAGGAGCCAAAGGTGCCTGCTGCTGTGTGAGGCAACGAGGAGAGAGAGCAACCCAGGAGAGAAGCTGCCCTCATGCACATCACTAGATTGAGATGGGGTTCAGGTAATTATATAAGGGAGGGGCTGCACCCAGAAGGCTTTTTACCTTAATGCATAGAATGCATCAACGTTAAAAACCTTGAGCCTTTAGAACCACTTTAAAAAGGATAAGGTCACCTGTCATAACATTGGGGTCTTATCGGTAAAGCGGCACTTGACCGCTGTAATAGCAGTGCTTTTCAGTAGCTAGCAGGACGCTTTAAACCTCAGCTAGCGGCCGAATAAAGGGTTAAAAGCGCCTGCAAAAGCGATTTGGCAGCAGTGCCCATTGATTCCAATGGCAGGGGTGGTGGAGGTGCGGACACAGCTCCCGCAACGCCCGAAAAATGCTGTTCCAGGACTTTTTCTAATGTCCTACAAGTGCACCGCTCCAAATGTGAAAGCACTCGGGCTCTCACACTGAGACTGCAAAGAAGGTGTTTTTCAGGCGCCATTTTTAGCCCAAAAGCACCTGAAAAACACCCCAGTGTAAAAGGGATTTAATAGAAGGCAATGTAAGTCATAATGAAGTCGCACCAAAAGTAGTGAAGTGACCTTTTTCTAAGTTATAGCAACTTGACGGTTCCATTGCAGTTAATGGGGCACGACTTGTCATGCGACTTTAAACTCTCAAGTTGCATTACAAGTCTTGGTAGTGTGAACCGAGGCTAAAACCTAGAAGCAGATAGCCGGTTACTATGCACAGCTGCAACAAAATCTGGGTGCGCCAATTTTAGTAAATCTCACCCAAGGTGTGTCCCCCCCCCCCACTGTGCACAAGGCCAAGTCCATAAAAACATGATTTAAGGAGTTATAGCTGTATAAGTTATTGCTCATGGTTTTAAGCAATCAGCAACTGTCGGTCATCATGTGTTAATTTAACCCCACAAAAAATGTACAGCCATTATATATTACTCATGCATACATACGCTTCAACGTTATTATGAATATTAAGTCATTTTCTACTGTAAAGTAGATTGTTAAGTGTGACAGTATAAAACAATTATACTGACTTAATTTACAATTCAATAAAAAACAATAATAAAAAAACAAAAAACACACAACTTCTTAAGGGCCATATTAAATTTTGAGGATTCTTACCGGGTCATGATAGGTGGAGGAAGAGCTGCTTGTTGATCCACAAGGTGGAGGGGCAGGAGCATTTCTTTCCACAGGACAGAGAGACTCTGAGAAAGAAGGTGACAGGGGGACAGTAGGAGGGTGATGGTGGTGATGATGATGGTGTGGAAAGTGGTGACTATGTGATGGATAACAACTAGAATGAGGATGTCCCATGACATTAGTATTCTGTGAGGATCCTCCACAAGGTGAATGCTCAGGACAACAAGATGGTAATCTTGGCAATGCTGGCGGGCCACTATCTGTGCTAGTGCCAGTAGTCCTGGTCTCATCTACAAAGTTAAATGAAAACATATGTTCGTTATTTATAGTCTGCACATCCGTGTAGAGTTAAAAATATTCTCTAGATGGCGTTACACTTGTCACATATAGGACATCTTGCAGGGCTTCATTATCCAAAAACACACCATTTTTACACACTGGCTCATGTAAAATCAAACTGAATAACATTCATGGATAATTTGTAAATGTTTAAAGGGTATCGAAGCTGAAAATCAGGGATGAGTCATTTTCATCACACACTTCACTTCTGTTTAGGATTCCCACAGAAAAAAAGGCATAGAAAAAAGGCTAAACAAGATCCCCATCCTAATATCAGCACGGAAAACCTTGCATGCAATACTACTTTCTGAGTACCTAAAGATTACACCTAAGGATATAAATATGGAAGCAGACATTGCTGGTTTGCACTTCAAGTGGAATTCCAGCCTACACCTAACTAGCATTAAAACGACCTCCTCCCCCTCCTAACAACGCTGCTATCTAACCTGTGTAAGAAGAATGTATATACTTAGCTATTTTCTGGCCTGCTCCTCTCCGGTCAAGTCATGTGGTCTGGCTTCCCTGTCAGCCAGCGTGGCTTCATGGGAGAGGATGAATTGACAACGAACAGGCCATTGAGCCCTATAGGTGGTGTCACCACTCTGGGTTTTACTAGCCATTATCAGTGCACGCTTTCCTCTACCCTGCAGATGTCACTTGCTGACGTGGAGATCACGTGACCTGACCAGAGCAGCCTGAAAATAGTTAAAGTGGAGCTCCACTTGTTCATTTCCCCCCCCACCACATTTGGCACTTCTTTGGGGGGGTGGGGGGCCTGGCCACAGCAATCTCTGAGTATGTCCGACCCCTCTTCATTCCCCCAGCTTCATTCAGGTACACACACAGGTCTCCGAACAGCGGGACCATTCAGAAAGAGCAGTGCAACTCGCGTATGTGCAGTAGAAATCTTCACTAAGGTTTCCCTTAGTGAAGATGCCAGCGGCTGCACCCGAAGGCGATTAAAGAATCGGTTTGGGGTACCGTTATCGCTGGATCCCTGGACTGGCAAGTGTCCTTATATTAAAAGTTAACAGCTACAGTATTTGTAGCTGACTTTTTTTTGTTTTGCCCAGACTGAAGCTCCTCTAAGTATATACAGCTTTCTTACACAAGTTAGTTAGCAAAGGGTGTTAGGAGGGGGAAAGGGACAGTTTTAAGGCCAATTAGGTATAAGCTGGAATTCTGCTTTAAAGGTGCAGGCTCTGAATCATGACACGATTGTCTCCTGAATCACTTACCTTAAAGTGTATACAAAAAAGAGAACTTTTTAGACTTTATTGGATGCATGTTTGTTCCAAGTCAGGGACAGCAGGATAAAGATGACAGCCCTGGAGCTTACACCTATATCCCTCATTCAAACCATTGGGATTTGAAGGTTTGAAATCGCATGACAAGTTGCACCCCATTGCCGGCAATGGAAGCGGTCAAATTGCTGCGACTTATGTCACAGCAACCTTAAAAAAGGGTCCTGCTCTTCTTTTTTCAGATTTAATTGCGACTTGCATAGACTGTTATATGAAATCGCACTGATCTGAGTCTTTGAAATTGCGCTAAAGTAGCGCAAATGTAAAGCCGCACTGGTGTGTGCACCAGGGCTTAAGGCTTTATGCACACGGGACATTTTTACAGCTGCTCCTATGGGTGCCTGGACGTTTTTTTTCCTCCCCTGCATGTTATCCTATGTGTCCGTGCACACATTAGCTTTTAGCAGCCTTTAGTGGCAGAAGAGTTTAGAGGGAAGAAAAAAAAAAAACCCTTTGCCAGTGAGTTCCAGAGCAGCAGAGTCTTGGCAGAAAAAACGCTCGATGCTGCTAAAAGCTGCTTAACGAGCTAAACACTAGGTATGTTTAGGGCTTGAGCATTAATTTGTTTCAATGGCTAGAATAAATTCTTTCTGGCCAATAAAATGAATGCCCAAGAGCTTGACGCCTGTAAAAGCTCCAAAAAGCTTGTAAAAGCTTGTAAAAGCTTTAGACGCTTTACAAACGTCAGGCACTTTTTCTGCAAAAACACTGCCAGCTTCGAGGAGATTTAAAAATATACGTCCTGTTAAGGCCTAATAACATGCAATCGTAGCTCCCATATTTCTCTGCACACAGGTTCACTTTAAATTGGAATAATGGAAAGAAAAGATGGACCTATCAATAGGACCTTATTATGCTGTTCAGCTCAACACAATATATCATAGATGGGCACCATCTATAAATAGGTAGACTTTCCGTTGGCTGCATCCAAAGATCTAAGATTTGCTTGTTCTCCAAATTGATACAAGTGCATTCATAAGTTGGCACTTCTATTTCAGCTGGGACCACAATGGCAAAGCAACAAGGGGTCTCATTTCTTGGAGAAGTCTAAATATATTGTTGCAGAAAGTTTCCATAATGGTGAAAAAACTTTCAGCTTACAGTAATATAGACATTCTGAACGCTCCCATTTTCACGCCTATGCAATTTTTTGCTAGTAATGCTGATATGATGCATTGCTACATGGCTTAACATAGCTTACATTGTGAAGCATGGGCTTCCATCAATCACCAGACTAATGCAAACTTCTTACTTAATAAAGAGCAAACTGGGCAAATCTCATCATTCTCTGTGTACAGAGACTTTTCAATTTACTTCAGTATGTGCATGCCAGTTTTTCTATACTGTAGAGCAGGAGTACTGAATTAAAATTCATGGAGGTCCGGTCAGTAACATTTTCTGTCTCCAGAGATCCAAATCTCATTTTTGTTCTAGGACTCAGGTCCTTCACATCACAGCCCCTTTATCAGTGTCTTCAGTCCCCACATCATTGCCCCAACCTCTAACATGTCGGAGGCAGCCTGAACTCTTCTCTTGCCGCCGCTGCTAAAACTCACATTGGAAGGCGGGAGACGCAGCAGGGTGGACTCCTCTACTGTATATGAATTTGCCTGCTGCCACCGTTAAACTCACAGCTGGGAAGAGAGTAGGAGATACAGAAGGTCTGCACTGAGGGCAGCAGCTGACCAACACTTCTTAAAAAGCGAAAGGTTGGGCAGCTCCCACTCCCCATGTAGAAATGCCATATCTTCGGCCTTCTTCCCTGTTGTGAGTTTAACAGCAGCGGCAGGCAAATACATAAACCGAAGATGAATCCAACTTGCTGTGTTTCCTGCCCTCCGCTGTGAGTTTTACCAGCAGCGGCAGGAGAAGGGATCAGGCTGCTAGGTGGTGAGGTCCAGACAGGACTGTTACTCGGTCCACGTCCAGAAAGCGGTCTGCCATTTAGGGATTCCTGCTGTAGAGGGTCATACAGTCTATGCTCCAGACCAAACGGCATGCACATATTTCAAGCATATGGAAGCTCATGGATCGTCAAATAAGAAAGTCACAAAGTTTGCCCTCAAACTGATTTACACAATTTTCAAAAACCAAAAATAACTACATAAGTTCTATGAATTAGCATATATAGTACTGTGCAAAGACTTTAGGCACTTGTTAAAAAATGCTGTAAATATAGATCTCTCTCTAAAATATATATATATATATATATATATATACACACACACATATACACACACATACATACACACACATACATACACACACACAGTGGGGACGGAAAGTATTCAGACCCCCTTAAATTTTTCACTCTTTGATATATTGCAGCCATTTGATAAAATCATTTAAGTTCATTTTTTTCCTCATTAATGTACACACAGCACCCCATATTGACAGAAAAACACAGAATTGTTGACATTTTTGCAGATTTATTAAAAAAGAAAAAATGAATTATCACATGGTCCTAAGTATTCAGACCCTTTGCTCAGTATTTAGTAGAAGCACCCTTTTGATCTAATACAGCCATGAGTCTTTTTGGGACAGATGCAACAAGTTTTTCACACCTGGATTTGGGGATCTTCTGCCATTCCTCCTTGCAGATCCTCTCCAGTTCTGTCAGGTTGGATGGTAAACGTTGGTGGACAGCCATTTTTAGGTCTCCCCAGAGATGCTCAATTGGGTTTAAGTCAGGGCTCTGGCTGGGCCATTCAAGAACAGTCACTGAGTTGTTGTGAAGCAACTCAATTATTTTAGCTGTGTGCTTCGGGTCATTGTCTTGTTGGAAGGTAAACCTTCGGCCCAGTCTGAGGTCCTGAGTACTCTGGAGAAGGTTTTCGTCCAGGATATCCCTGTACTTGGCCGCATTCATCTTACCCTCGATTGCACCCAGTGGTCCTGTCCCTGCAGCTGAAAAACACCCCCACAGCATGATGCTGCCACCACCATGCTTCACTTTTGGGACTGTATTGGACAGGTGATGAGCAGTGCCTGGTTTTCTCCACACATACCACTGAGAATTAAGGCCAAAAAGTTCTATCTTGGTCTCATCAGACCAAAGAATCTTATTTCTCACCATCTTGGAGTCCTTAAGGTGTTTTTTTTTTAGCAAACTCCATGCGGGCTTTCATGTGTCTTGCACTGAGGAGAGGCTTCCGTCGGACCACTCTGCCATAAAGCCCCAACTGGTGGAGGGCTGCAGTGATGGCTGACTTTCTACAACTTTCTCCCATCTCCCGACCGCATCTCTGGAGCTCAGCCACAGTGATCTTTGGGTTCTTCTTTACCTCTCTCACCAAGGCTCCCCCCCCCCCCCCCCCCCCCAGATAGCTCAATTTGGCCGGACGGCCAGCTCTAGGAAGGGTTCTGGTCGTCCCAAACGTCTTACATTTAAAGATTATGGAGGACACTGTGCTCTTAGGAACCTTAAGTGCAGCAGAAATTTTTTTGTAACCTTGGCCAGATCTGTGCCTTGCCACAATTCTGTCTCTGAGCTCTTCAGGCAGTTCCTTTGACCTCATGATTCTCATTTACTCTGACATGCACTGTGAGCTCTTATATAGACAGGTGTGTGGCTTTCCTAATCAAGTCCAATCAGTATAATCAAACACAGCTGGAATCAAATGAAGGTGTAGAATCATCTCAAGGATGATCAGAAGAAATGGACAGCACCTGAGTTAAATATATGAGTGTCACAGCAAAGGGTCTGAATACTTAGGACCATGTGATATTTCAGTTTTTCTTTTTCAATAAATCTGCAAAAATGTCAACAATTCTGTGTTTTTCTGTCAATATGGGGTGCTGTGTGTACATTAATGGAGGATAAATGAAATCTCTCTCTCTTTCTATATATAGAGAGAGAAATATAGATATCTATATAGATAGATATCTATATCTCTATCTCTCAGGAAAATCAGTGCAAAATGCATTAACGGGAAAAAAAAAAACACAAAATCAAATATTTATTATCAGCCCGCTTTGTAGTTGCATTTCACTGAAACTTCAGCTACACACACTCTTTATCTTTTGTTCAACATCACTTACTAGCAACTAAAGCACTGCAGTTGTTCTGTACACATAGAAATGTCATTTTTGTTCATTGCTTGTCCAAGCAGTTTTTTTTTTTTTTTTCTTTTTTTAAGTAGGCCGACCCTACCACTTAGCCAATTGAAATGGTGAAGTTATTAGAATGGCATGCCAAAGTATCAGGTAAGAATTTGGAGTGATGTATATAAAAAACTTTCCAAATAGGGACAGAGGATTTCACTTTAAAAATGGGCAGGATAGCTCTCAAAAAAAAAAATAAAGTCAATAATGGTCCGATAGGGTGCTTTGCTACAATAAAAAAAAAAAAAAATATCAGTGTTGACTCACCTGATGTAATGCTTGTAGTACTGCTACTTGTGGTGACTGAAGGCGACTCAGACACTGTGGAAGCCAAAGACCCCGACAGTCCTGAAACAGCATCAGAGGCCGGCTCTGAGGTAGACGTATTACTGGAAATAGTGCTGATAGATGGGGACTCAGTTCTGCCAGAGGTAGATGGCACAACTGTGGGGTCTATGGAACATGAAGAATTATTAGAAGACATAAATTTACCATGTCTGGGAATACGTTTTTAAGTGCGCAGGTTAAATAAGCAGAGACTGTGCACAAAATTACACCTGCATATAATAAAGAACACTTGGTCATACTGCTATGCCTTTCATTAATAAGTACAACAGTGGCACCAAGCTTTCAAATATGCAGCTAGTGCAGAGCCATAGCTAGCAATACTATTAAAAAGTGAAAGATGCAGTGTATTGAGGAAAACTTTTTTTTCGCCGCATTCACACCTTTGCATCTGGGATGATGCGGGCAAGTTTAGAGGAAAAAAAAAAAAAAAACTGCTTGCTACGTCTTTGCCGCAGTTTCCAGAAAAATGAACATTTCATAGGAAAGAATATGCAGCCTAAATATGAACAAGAAAATGGCTCTTTATTGTTAGCTATACAAGAACCCACAGGTAAGGTAACTCACTCTATCTTAAAGGGTTGAGAAAAAAATCTTTGCTGCAAACCCTCTCAGACTACTTCATGCACTTAAAATATTTGCTTTTGGCCAAAGAAAAAATAAAAAAAGTTTGAATTGCGCAATCCTAGTGATTTCCAAACATATGTATGCCCAACATACCATCTTCATCTACAGTAAGGTCCACAACTTCAGTTGCACTTTGTCTAAGTGGCTGTATGACAGTGGAGACCCGACTGCGACTTCTGTGCTCCTGGGTTCTTCCAGTCTGTGAATTTGAACTTTGGCCCCAGTGAGATCGAGAGTGTCCAAGCGTGGAACGAGATCTATGAAGAATATGAAATTATTGTTCTTTCTCTGGAAACATGAAAATCCTAAAAGCATTTTACATCAGAAGATAATCAATCAATGCGTTTTATTATTTACAAGAAATTATTTTCAGAACATAAGCATCCAAAGTGCAAGTCCACTCCATTGCCAAAACAACCACTGAGCAGGGAGACACGTACAATAAAATCATACAATTTTGTTAACTAATAATCAAGGTTTTAGTATGTGTTGGGCCCCTTTCAAATGGGTGGACCAGTCAGGTACGCCTGTCAGTTTTTTAGGTAGACCGGATTGGACCATCCATTGCCCTCCAGGGAGCGACGGGTGTCAACGGAAACCCGTTGTCATAGGATCTGACCTATGAAAAACAGATGGATGGGGTATCCATTCCTCAGCTGTTTAGCGGATCAGATCACATTGGCCATCGGGAGTAAATGGACAGGTGGTCTGTTTAAATCCGAACGCCCATAAACGACAGCAGGCTGCGTGTCTGCATAAGCAGAGAAGACATGGACAAGCCATCCGCCTGCGCAAAGATCAGCGGACAGTTTCCCAGCTGAGCAGGTGGACTTCTACAGGTGGGGGAGAAAGAAAAAATAAAATATGGTTGCATAAGTGTGCACACCCTTAAACTAATACTTTGTTGAAGCACCTTTTGATATTACAGCACTCTTTTTGGGTATGAGTATATCAGCAAGGCACATCTTGACTTGGCAATATTTGCCCACTCTTCTATGCAAAAACACTCCAAATCTGTCAGATTACGAGGGCATCTCTTGTGTACAGCCCTCTTCAGATCACCTCCACATATTTTCAAATCTGATTCAGGTCTGGGCTCTTCCAAAAAACTTTAATCTTCTGCTGAAACCATTCCCTTGTTGATTTGGATGTATGCTTTGGGTCGTTGTCATGCCGAAAGATGAAGTTCCTTCTCATGTTCAGCTTTCTAGCAGAGAAGCCTGAAGGTTTTGTGCCAATATTGACTGGTATTTGGAACTGTTCTCTACCTACCTTGACTAAGACCCCTGTTCCAGCTGAAGAAAAACAGCCTCAAAGCATGATGCTGCCACCACCATGCTTCACTATGGGTATGGTGTTCTTTTGGTGATGTGCAGTGTTGTTTTTGCGCCAGACATATCTTTTGGAATTATGGCCAAAAAGTTCAACCATGGTTTCATCAGACCACAACACATTTTTCCACATGCTTTTGGGAGACTTCAGATGTTTTTGCAAAATTTAGGTGGGGTTGGATGTTTTTCTTCGTAAGAAAAGGCTTCCACCTTGCCATTCTACCCCATAGTTCAGACATATGAAGAACACGGGAGATTGTTGTCACATGTACCACACAGCCAGTACTTGCCAGATATTTCAGGTCCTTTAACCACTTCCCGCCCGCCCTATAGCGGATTGACGTCCGGGAAGTGGTTGTGTTATCCTGACTGGAGGTCATATGACGTCCAGCAGGATAACATGCCGCAGCGCGCCCCCGGGGGCGCGCACCGCGGCGATCGGTGGAGCGGTGTGTCAGTCTGACACACCGCTACACTGATCTTGGTAAAAAGCCTCCGGCGGAGGCTCTTTACCACGTGATCAGCCGTGTCCAATCACGGCTGATCACGCTGTCAATAGGAAGAGCCGTTGATCGGCTCTTCCTCACTCGCGTCTGACAGACGCAAGTAGAGGAGAGCCGATCGGCGGCTCTCCTGGCAGGGGGGGTCTGCGCTGATTGTTTATCAGCGCAGCCCCCCCTCAGATCACCCCACTGGACTACCAGGGATGCCACTAGGACCACCAGGGAAGGGGCAACGTGGATGGCCAGGTATGTACCCCATGGCCATCCACATGTGCCCAATCTGTGCCAATCAGTGCCCACAAATGGGCACTGATTGGCACTATTATGTCCATGATATGCCCAGATCTGCCCAGCAATGCTCTATCAGTGCCACCTGTCATTGCTCATCTGTGCCACCTGTCATTGCCCATCTGTGCCACCTGTCATTGCCCATCTGTGCCACCTGTCAGTGCCCACCTATCAGTGCCCATCAGTGCCACACATACGTACCCATCAGTACCACCCATATATACCAATCAATGCCACCTACGAGTGCCCATCAGTGCCGCCTATGTGTGCCCATCGGTGCCACCTATGAGTGCCCATCAGTGCCGCATACCAGTGCCACCTATCAGTGCCCATCAGTGCCACCTATCAGTGCCCATCAGTGCCACCTATCAGTGCCCATCAGTGCCCGTTAGTGCCACCTCATCAGTGCCACCTCATCGGTGCCGCCGTATCAGTGCCCATCTGTGCCGCCGTATCAGTGCCCATTATTGAAGGAGAAAGCGTACTTATTTACAAAAAAATTTAACAGAAACAAAGAAAAACTTGTTTTTTTTCGAAATTTTCGGTCTTTTTTTATTTCTTGCGCAAAAAATAAAAACCGCAGAGGTGATCAAATACCACCAAAAGAAAGCTCTATTTGTGGGAACAAAATGATAAAAAATTTGTTTGGGTACAGTGTAGCATGACCGCGCAATTGTCATTCAAATTGCAACAGCGCTGAAAGGTGAAAATTGGGCTGGGCGGGAAGGTGTCTAAGTGCCTGGTATTGAAGTGGTTAATGTTGCTGTAGGCCTCTTGGCAGCCTCCATGACCGGTTTTCTTCGTCTTTTCATCAATTTTTGAAGGGACGTCCAGTTCTGTCACTGTTGTGCCCTATTTTCTCCACTTGATGACTGTCATTGTATATCTAATGCCTTGGAAATTCTTTTGTACCCTTCTCCTGACTGATACCTTTTAACATTGAAATCCCTCTGATGCTTTGGAAGCTCTCCGTGGACCATGGTTTTGCTGTAGGATGCAACTAAGAAAATGTCAGGAAAGACTTACTAGAACAACTGAACTTTATTTGGGGTTGATCAGAGGCACTTTAAAAATGATGGCAGATGGGAACGGACTCCTATTTAACATGAGTTTGAATGTGATTGCTTAATTCTGAACACAAACTACAGCCCCAGTTATAAGAGGGTGTGCACACTTATGCAACTACATAATTTTAGTTTTTTTCTTTTTAAATCCACCACCCCCTAAATGATTTAAGTTTGTTTTTCAATCGAGTTGTACAGTTTATAGGTCACATTCAAAAGGTGGTTCTGAAAAAAAATTCTGAAATTACTTATCTTTGTCTAATTTGTCTACATCACAAACCTGACATTTTATGAGTTTTGGCATGTGTGCAGTTTGAATGCCCATGCCCAGGAATGGTTAAGCATACTGTATTTGGGGCCACTTGGGAGAGGTGGTTCTAGCCATGATTCACTTCAGTGCCTGAGCACAGAACTCTCAATAGATGGAGCACAGAAGCAGTGATCATTGTGGTCTGGATGACACTCACGTGATGAACACTCATTTTAAAAGCACAGTGTGAGTGCAGACTAGCAAGGGAATTGGAACAATCAAACTCTGGCACGGTACAGTTTAGCCATACCCAGGGTGCCTGCATTCTTGGGGTTGGGCTGGTTTTAACTAAAAAAAGACTTTCTATAAAAGACTAACAGAGCTTCTCAAATGCCACATCTAAACAGACATAGGGAAAAACAAAAATAAAAACAAAAATCACACACACACACACACACACACACACACAGACACACATATTAACGCAGTACTACAATATCTAAGAAAATGTATTTTTTAAATACAATGAGTGTAATATCCTGTGTTTCACTAGCATCAGTCTCTGAGTACAGCACAGCTCAGAGGGATGGGAAAAAAAAAAAAAGAAGCACAATGAGCCAATGCTGCAAAAAAGGAGAAGGGTTATGTACAACTAGGGACGAATATGACAAAATTTAAAGTGGAGTTCCACCCACTTTTACAACTCTTCAGCATCCCTCACTAAACTGTGCACTGTAAACGAATTGGCTATTTTATTTTCACTTCCTCCTCCCTGGCCGTGGCCCATCGCACCATTTCCTGTTTGCAATGCCTTCTGGGAAGGGGTGGCAACTTCCTCTGACACTGCTGTTGCTATGGAAACCTGACCTGAAACCTATTACACTGCTTGTGCTGCACTGAGCATGTGCGAGATCTGCAAGGATGAGATCCAGGAAGAAATACAGTTTAGCTTCAGATGCCCACACTTAAGATGGCCACGGCCTGCTGTAATTTTATAAAATAACAAACTACTGCTATAAACTAACAAAACAGACCTTAGTTTACAGACTAACGTTACTAGAACACATTAAGCTTGAGTATTATAGGGTTATTTTTATTTAAAAAGTATCATTTCAGCCGGAACACCACTTTAAGGACATTTGGTCAGGCTGGATATATTATTCCCTAGAGATTCCCACAGATTACTTTATCTGTATGATCACTACTGTTAAGAGGATCTATACTGCACACTGACCTCACCCTACTCTGCACCCCCAGAAGTGTGGGATCTCCACCCTGTTTTCTTTTTTCCTTGTTTTTCTTTGTTCCAGGTTTTTTTATTGGCTCCTTGCTGTTCTATAGATCCTGAGGTACCTAAATAGAGCACTGATAATATGCATGTACTTTGTATACATTGGGTCTATTCAAATACATGGACATTGTTGTATCATGTGTATTGCTTAAGTCCACTTTCCCCCTATTGTTCGGCGCCTGTGATGATGGCGTGGGGATAGGAGGCAAACATTCATCAAGACTTGTATGTGTCTCATACATTTGTCTATAGAAGGCCTATGTTTGCTGTGCCTCTTATTAAATGCTCGTATTATTTGCTATTTGCTTTCTGTATCTGCATCTGTATCTCTTTACTTTTGTTTGGAAATAAAAATATCTTGATTAAAAAAAAAAAAATTAAAGGAGAGCGAGCAAAATAACAGAACGAGGAGCTCAGTGTTCTACTGCTTCTCCTTTAACTGTTCAGTCACAGGGTGAAGATAGTGAGGGGGACCTGTAAGTGAGGAGTGCAGCAGAGAAAAATCAGGTCGTTGCTAGACAGAGTTGTGATGTAAGGCAGGGCTGTATAATTCTCAGAGCTGGATGGACAGCAACTTGGAATCCTTTGACATGTAAAACCTCTCCCATTAATCTGTTTCATCTGTGTATTTAGCAGATTTGCCTGAAATAGCAAGTGACATTTAGGGCTGGACCAAATGTGAATTAGCAATAAAAACCATATTGCAAATTAGGCTTTAAAAGTATATACTCGAGTATAAGCCAAGTTTTTAGCCCATTTTTTAGGCTGAACGCCCCCCCCCCCCCCCCCGGCTTATACTCGAGTGAGCCGTACCTGTCATTACTAAAACAGCGCGTCTCCCGCTGTGTTATGCATTCTGTTCGGCAGTCCATTGTAACAAAGCCCTGCCTACTCCTCGCCTGTGATAGAGGAACACTTACACAATGCTGGGAAACTATCAGTGTTCCGTCATCACAGACGAGGAGGCGGGGCTTTGTTACAATGGACGGCCGAACAGAATGCATAACACAGTGGGAGACACGCTGTTTTAGTAATGAAAGGTACGGCTGCAGATGGGCACAGTGAGACTTTAGTAATGAAAGGTATGGCTGCAGATGGGCACAGTGAAACTACAAATGGGCACAGTGGGACTACAAATGGGCATTGTTTACCAAGTAGCTGCTGCATTTTCCCACCCTAGGGCTTATACTCGAGTCAATATGTTTTCCCAGTTTTTTTGTGGTAAAATTAGGTGCCTCGGCTTATATTTGGGTCGGCCTATACTCGAGTATATACGGTAATATTTTATATGGCTTTGACATTTTACAAGCTTGTACTTTTCTAGTTTTTTTTTTTAAATATGTTTTTGGATATTATTAGCCACTGCTTTCAGACTCCGACTTGCATTGTAAGAAGATTCATGGTGTACCCTAATCATGTACAGATGTAATTGCAATTTATACAAAAACAAAATTATATATTAATATATATATATATATATATATATATATATATATATATATATATATATATATATATATATATATATATATATATATATTTATTTTTTTTTAATAACCATACATTGATAAGATCACCAAGCTGATCTAATTGCCAATGGATAAAAATAAGTTAGGATACACTATATAGCTGCTGCTAAAATGCATCATTTTCACAATTCAATGTCTTCCTGGGAAAAACATAGTAAGTGATTGTGTGCACAGATAACTGGGGAAGAACTCTTATTACTTATGTTCTGTACACACTGTTAGAGTCTCCAGGGGGGAATACACAGCTGTATAAACAGGAGAGGCTTCCCTGAAATTCCCCACTACACAATGTATCCAGGAGGATAAGTTCAACTTGTACTGTAAACTATGAGTTATAGTGCTGGATGAAAGTGTAGGCAGAATAGAATATCCTGTGTAGGAGGCAGTGTACACCTCTCTGCTTAAGCTGCATAGTTGGCGACCTGGTTGGATAGCCCTACAGCTATTGCCTAAAAATGTTTAGGATACTGGTACTCAAGGTATGATTGACTGGGGGGGGTTCTGTACGTTGATTGCTCCTGAGCCCTCCCTCTTTTTTAACCCAAACTATTTTCACGTAACCTCTATACCTGAGATCTCAGATGTTTTAGGGCTTTTCTCTTTCGGATTGAAGATATGCGATTATGTATAAAATTTTAAGGGCACTGCATTTATGCATCTGTACATGTCTTTGACACGGAACTGTTATTTTTAACCCCTGAAGGGTCCTTTGTCATCCGAGGGAGTGGAGGTTTCTCATGGGGTGTTGCACTGTTGTATTATAATTCGTACTGTTCTTGTGTTGAGCCCTACGTGGCAAACAACTTTGTTTTATTTTATGCATAAATCAATAAAAAGAAAACGAAAGAAGAAAAAAAAAAAAACACAAAGCTGCACAGTTCGGGTTTCCAGCACTTGTCAAATGGGTTAAATGCTTTCATTTCATTTGCTTTGTGTGTGAAGGGGAAACTGCACACCAAGCAAATTTCAGGAGCCAGTGGAAAATACTCCAACCGTCTGTTTATACCATAGCAAGTTCCAAATGATCTGGGCCTCTTCCATTTCACACTGAAGCAGATGGGAAACTTAACAAGAACTACAGAGCAATGCAACACTCAACTCACACTTCAAGTCATTCTTCAGTAGGCTATAGACACAAGTGATGGCTTAAGATGGCTATATAGAAGCAATGGCAAGCGGGCAACAAGACTGCTGAGGATCTGGGTTTCTAAAGGTTTGTATCACCCAAAAACAAAGCTCAGTGAATCAGCCTATAAAAAGGATAAGTTCCCCTTTTCAAAAAAAATAAAAATAAATAAATGCACATTTTTTTGTAGGTAAAAAAAATGTGCATTATTTTTTATTGCAGGAGCCTGTAAAGCATCGCACCAGCTGCAGGTCTCCTGCAGATCTTTCGGTGTATCAAACAGAGAGGTGATAAGGGCGCTCTGGTGGAGGTGGGTAGCTGGTCAGAGGGATGATAGTGATGAGATGGCACTTCTGGCAGCACTTTGGTTAGAGGAGAAGCAACTCTGAAGATATAAAAAAGGAAAAGAAAGGCGCCTCTAAGTGCAGTATGTAAAATGTAATAGAGTGCACAAAGGGTTAAAAGCACTTACAAGATTGTTGAGTGTTAAAAGACATGATAAAATCAGGAGTCCTCATCTGTGGCATGTGTCCATCCTCAGCACGGTGGTAGAGAGCAGTGTAGAGCTGTCCAGCAGCTGT
The DNA here is from genome assembly GCF_042186555.1 of Aquarana catesbeiana. Lineage (NCBI taxonomy): Eukaryota > Metazoa > Chordata > Amphibia > Anura > Ranidae > Aquarana > Aquarana catesbeiana. The sequence continues at coordinate 90,716,301 of NC_133326.1, read as the reverse complement.
AAAGCGTTCTCATGCGTGTTGAAAAGAGGAGGCAGCAGGGAAGCCTATATTCACTGCGGGACACACAAGGCTGATGGTGTCAGTGTAGAGAAGGGGGTGGTAACGCGTTTCGGAGCATGTGCGGCTCCTTCGTCAGACCTGAGCCGCACATGCTCCGAAACGCGTTACCACCCCCTTCTCTACACTGACACCATCAGCCTTGTGTGTCCCGCAGTGAATATAGGCTTCCCTGCTGCCTCCTCTTTTCAACACGCATGAGAACGCTTTACAGCTGCTGGACGGCTCTACACTGCTCTCTACCACCGTGCTGAGGATGGACACATGCCACAGATGAGGACTCCTGATTTTATCATGTCTTTTAACACTCAACAATCTTGTAAGTGCTTTTAACCCTTTGTGCACTCTATTAAATTTTACATACTGCACTTAGAGGCGCCTTTCTTTTCCTTCTTTCGGTGTATCAGCTTCCTCGTATGAATGATACATGCTGACAGGAAGAACGCGTTAACTACCACAGCGCTCTGGTAGTTCACTGAAAATTACAAGCTGACAGCCATAAAGGCTGCCAGAACTTGTAGTTTCCCAGTCACAGAACACTGTGAATGAGTGATGCAGCTGGGTGGGCAGAGACCCAAGAAGCCGCATATTTTTAAAATTTTGACAGCTAGTGGGGGCGGAGAAGAACCCGCTGGTTGTCACAGTGGGGGAGCAGATCCCCGATCCAAATCGATGGAAGGGAAATGGATCCCCATCCATCTGTTTTTAGCGGATCGGATACAGCTGCGTTTTTGAGCTTTTGCTCTCATATTGAGACTGGCAGAAAACACACCGGAATTGCCTCATCTTAAAACAGATGAGCATTTTACATGAAAGTGTATTGAGCACAAAATCGCATTGCACTAAAGACGCACAGGATCCTTAATTTTTTTTTTTTTAAAAAAGCATTGCATTTGCAACACATGTGAAAGACATTCATAGAAAATCATGCTAATTCACTTGTCCTGCGATGCCTTGCATTCTGAAACGTATCCAAAATCGCATCAGTGTGAACCAGGGATTAAAGCGGACCTTCAGTTAATTCTTTGAACTTTCAATCTATTAAATCTTCTGCCCCAATTTTTTTTCTGCCAGTAAACAGCCCTACTAGTAGTTTATAAAAAGGTTTAGGTCTGCTCTAAATCACACATAAATGCCACACTGTGTAGAAGATATTCCATAATAAAGCTCTATAAGTAACGTAAAAGGCTTCCAGCAGTCCGTCGAGCCTGTGACTGTGCACTAGCTAAATAACTGGATTGTTAGACGCCAAAGACACATGCAGACACAGTTGTGCTTGCCAAACACTTCCCAGCCAAGCAGATCAAATTATGATATATCTGGTTGAATTTTAATCAGACCAAATGATTGCTTGTAGCCTTTGCAAAGTGCAATGTCCAGAGCTCGGACTATGTCGTCAGCTAAAATCTGAGGAATGCCGCAGTCACTAGGAGATGAAGAACAGCATACAGACCATAAACAAACATCATCTGGACAGATTAACTCCTTGGCTAGTGTCAGCCATGGCTTGCTGAGGACCCTCCTGAATCAGTGTAGATCCATGGTCTCTTTTTGCTCTCCATAATTGATCTTAAAGCTGTATTAAATCCAAAAGTAAACATAAATTTAAACGCAAAAGGAGAAAAAACACTTTACTGTAACTGCTTATAAAGTGTCAGCTGGAGTTTGTACATCTTAACACTCCCCTCCCACCAGATTAACAATGTTGGTGTCCAAAAGGCGCCCCCTGTGCTCAGTTATGTGGCAGAAGTAGTCAGGAAAGGTTAAGGTGATATTAACCACTTCTTCTCCTACATGTAAAAATCATAATTTTTTTTGTTAGAAGATTACTCAGAACCCCAAACATTATAGAGATTTTTTTAGCAGAGGCCCTAGGGAATAAAATGGTGGTCGTTTTCATCTCTTGTTTTTCAAAATGCTTTAGAATAATAATAATTAAAAAATAAAAAAAATTTAAAAAAAAACACTAAAAAAGTTAGCCCAATTTTTTGCATAATGTGAAAGATGATGTTACACCGAGTAAATAGATAACCAACATGTCATGCTTTACATATGTGGGCGTGGCCTATGTATGCGTTCGCTTCTACGAGCGAGCACATGGGGACAATGGTACTTTAAAAAAATTAAAAATTGTACTTTACTTATTTTTCTAGTTTGACGCTTTCTTTTTTACATTTTTTTTTATCACTTTGACTACTATTACTAGAAATTTAAACATCCCTTGTAATAGGAATAGGGCTATTTACAGCGAGATCTGGGGGTCTATAATTCCCCAGATCTCGCCTCTTGGCTGGGAAACGTGAAATAAAAAAAACAAATTTTGGCTTTCCAGCCATGGCAGCAGCATTTTTTTCAAATGCAGAGGCCGGGCATGACATCATAAACATCATAACACCCCCCCCCCCCCCCGACAGGTCAGAGACTTCCTGCGGCCATCTGGCCCGCAGGATTCTCTATGATAAATTTACGGAGCCGGCGCCCTCCTGCTGCCTGTAAGAATACCAACCAGGTGATTAGCCGCTATGAAATGTTCTTATGGTACAGGGAAACGCCGGCTGAGAAAAAAAGGATATCTGAATGATGGCTGTAACTGCATAACTGCTGGCATCATTCAGATATCACCACTGAAAGTCTGCAACGTCATATGACGTCGCCCCGGGGAGAAGTGGTTAAACTCTGGTTTTAAAGAAAAAAATACTTTCAAGTAACAATTCTTAACTGAAAAGGAAAAGTTTAATCTCTAAAGCAAGGCAATACATACAGATTTTCCATTGCCATGCAGATATTCTGAGAATGGTGGTGTGGAGATTATCTGCCTCTATTCTACGCTTTGCAAGAGCATCAGGGTCTGATGCTATCCTCCCCTGACCCAGAGAACAGCTAATAGAAGTGAACGAACAGGATTAGGAAATCTACCACTGCAAAAAAGCAGCATTTCCAGTAGGGTGAGGTGTTCCTCATTAACCTCTTACAGAAGAGAAATGCCTGGTCTTCCTAAATGATGCTAAAAGAATTGTGAGCACGGCTTGGTTTATTAGGCCCACAAAATCCTGCTTTATCTTTGCTGCTTTATGTCCTACATTCAAGGTTGCTCCTTCCAAAAGGCAAAGTGGAAAATCATTATGCAAAGCGTGTCGTCGAGTAGGAATCAAGACCCTCTTTGCTTCTTAGCCCTTAAAAAGGTTTGTAAATGCATTAAGCGCCCCTACTTACCTGAGCCGATCTAGTGATGTGCACGAGACCTGAGGCTCTCCCGGGTGTCTCGCTCTTGATTAGCTCAGATACCATTGGGTCCCGCTGCTGTCAATCAGTGCCATGGGATGAGGGAGAGGGGGGTGGGCTGAGCCCTGCTTTATGGACACTCAGAGCAGGGCTCAGGAGCAAGCACGCACTCGGCAGGGGGTGGAGCCAGGAGTGCCAGCAGGGGACCCCAGAAGAGAAGGATCAAGGCTGCTCTGTGCAAAACATTTACAAACACTTAAACTTCCATCAGCTTATGAGGATACTGAGGAAACAATCTACTTTGAGGGGAGGTCTGTAGCACAAACAGGCAAACTTTTGGTAAGAAATGCCCCTTGTCAGGCCTCCACACGCTTGGCATAGTATAGTAAGATAAACCTGTTATGTCCTACAACACAATTTAAACAGATAAAGAATGTAGTCACCAATTTCTCATTTATAGTAAACTTTGGTGTTTAAAGCTCCTACCTGTAGGTTTCACCAACTGTGACAATTTCCACTTCACTGTCAGTAGAGGTAACATTGATTTCTTCATTATTGGCAGGGACTTGAGGAGTGGATGAAGCTTCAATGACTACAACATCCTCATCAATGCTACCTGTAAAATAAAACAAAAACACACTGTGATTGTGCTTCCAGAAAAGTACTTGATGGCATTTTGCTCGTAAAACAAAATCAGCGCATACATTACAGTTCCACTTACTTGAGTTATGACCGAGATATACAACTTTACCCAACAAAAAGGGTTCAAAGGGCGCCTGCCTAAAATTAGGCAAACCTGACAAGTGTTTAAACTTCTAAACCAAACCCGCTGAAGTCTATTTTGGCACCTGTAAGTACCGCCAGCAAACTCAAGTGAGGCCCTTGGGTTACACTCACATTGCCGAATACCAACGGTCTGGGGCATCCCCCGGCAAGAATGAGGAGGTTCTTGCCTGCGGCTGTAAATGTGACCTGCATACACTGTGTGACCAGCAGCAGCTGTCAGATTTGTACTCTGTAATAAATTAACTGCTGCTGTTTACATTAACTACTCATCCTGGATGCACACTATACACACCCAAGGCCCACGTTTCTGAAGAGTTCTGGCCACAAATTGGCTGCAGCTAGTTTGTATGTGGCCATTGCAAAGTGTTGCTGTGATGTTGTCAGCGGATTTACACCCGTGTGAATGTAGCCCTATGCAACCATGGAGCCACACCAAACAGGTGATGAAGCTTTGAAGTGGTTGTAAACACTTTTATACCCAGTGAAGTGACTGGCCTCGGGTGATAAACAGATGAAACAAATCCTCCTACATAAGTTGTACTTGTTCATCTGCAGCCCTTTCTTCTTGACACCTGTTCAAAGTGCTGACTTTTAAAGCTTGCCTGAGTGTTCAGGAAAAAAAAAAAAAGGAGGCAGAAAGTTGAAGTTACTCTGCAGAGCTTTAACAGCTGATTGGAGGGAAGGGACACAGCACCTCCACAGAGTACACAGGAGCAGAGCTGAGGCTGTCAATCAGCCAGAGGTTCCTTCCCGGTCATCATTTTTCTATTGGTGTCAGGAACACTTGTCTGCAGTAACGTATGCTGATAGCACAGTAGTGAAGCAGCAGACAGAAATTACACTTAGTGCTCTTAATTGAGATAATTGCATTTCATGTCTGAGGTTTACAACCACTTTATATTTATACATGTGAGAAAAAAAAAATAAAAAAAATATACATAATTAATATAACATTAAATAATATAATAAACCATTAATATAATAATTATTATAACATAAAAAATTATATACACAGTTGTGCTCAAAAGTTTGCATACCCTGGCAGAAATTGTGAAATTTTGGCATTTATATTGACAATCTGACTAATCATGCCAAAAAAAATATGTCTTTTATTCAAGGATAGTGATCACATGAAGCCATTATCAGTTTTTTGGATCCTTTTTAAATCATAACAACAGAAATCACCCAAATGGCCCTGATCAAAAGTTTACATACCCTGGAATTTTTGGCCTTGGTACACAGAAGGTGGCACACACAGGTTAAAATGGCTATTAACCCCACTTCAGCCCCAGAAGAATTTACCCCCTTCCTGACCAGAGCACTTTTTGCGATTCGGCACTGCATTGCTTTAACTGACAATTGCACGGTTGTGCGACATTGCACCCAAAACAAAATTGACGTCCTTTTTCCCCACAAATAGAGCTTTCTTTTGGTGGTATTTGATCATCTCTGCATTTATTTTTTGGGATATAAACAAAAAAAAGAGCGTAAATTTTGAAAAAAAACGCAATATTTTGTACTTTTTGCTATAATAATTATCCCCCTTTTTTTTTTTTTTTTAAAAAGCTATTTTTTTTCTCAGTTTAAGCCAATATGTATTCTTCTGCATATTTTTGGTAAAAAAAAAAAAAATATCGCGTATATTGATTGGTTTGTGCAAAAGTTATAGCGTCTTCAAAATGGAGGATAGATTTATAGCATTTTTATTTATTTATTTTTTTACTAGTAATGGCGGCGATCTGCGATTTTTATCGTGACTGCGACATTATGGCGGACACATCGGACAATTTTGACACATTTTTGGGACCATTGGCATTAATACAGCGATCAATGCTTTAAAAATGTATTGATTACTGTAAAAATGTCACTGGCAGTGAAGGGGTTAACACTAGGGGGCGATCAAGGGGTTAACTGTGTTCCCTGGGAGGTGATTCTAACTGAAGGGGGAGGGGACTGACTAGAGGAAGTGACGGATCGTGGTTCCTAGCCAATAGGAACACACGATCTGTCGCTCCTGTCAGAACAGAACAGGGAAGTGTGTGTTTACACACACTCGTTCCTGTTCTGCGTCTCCTGTTCTGTGTGTAATATGTCCGCCTGTGTCAGATTTCGTTGGAAAGAATAACTTATATTATTCACTGCAGGCGGTTTCCATCTTCATTGTGGGCATTTGAAGCCCACAAGCATTTATTTCCTGGATGTGGTGAATGCTGTGCTCCCAGCATTCACCGCTCATTCCCGCACATGCTCAGTGGCATCCTGGGAAGCCTGAGACTAGCTCCCAGGAGTCTGGGAGAGGCTAGAAACACACCTACTCCCACGGGAGGAGAACCAGGAAGTGCAAAGAAGAATAGAAAAATAAAAGGTAATTACGGCGATTTAAATTTTTTTTAAACGGCATGTCAGCATCTAGGCAAGGAAGAGAATACATACAGATATTGTTCAAAATTTGGGTGGAACCCCGCTTTAAGTGGAAAATTTGGGGCTCTTGATACCAAGCCAATGTCAGGAAGACCAAGAAAGATTGCAGCCACAACTGGCGGAAGAATTGCCCAGGTTACAATGAAAAACCCACATGCAACCTCAGGAGAAATACAGGCTGCTCTCCAAGAAGATGACGTGGTTGTTTAAGGAGCACAATTCAACCATACTTGAACAGAATAAGAGCTGCATGGTTGAGCTACCAGAAGGAAGCCTTTACTGTGCCAATGCCACAAAAAAAGCCAACGAGGCATGTCAAGGTGTTGTTGGGCATATTGTAACCCGGCTTTTTTGTGGAACTTGTGCAGTAAAGGCTTTTTTCTGGCAACTTGACCATGCAGCTCTTTTTTGTTCAAGTATCATCATATTGTGCTCCTTAAAAACAACCACACCATCTTTTTTCAGCCTGTATTTCTCCTGAGGTTACCTGTGGGTTTTTCTTTGTATCCCGAACAATTCCTGTGGCAGTTGTGGCTGAAATCTTTCATGATCTACCTGACCTTGGCTTGGTATCAAGAGATCACCAAATTTTCCACTTTTTATTATGTGATTGAACAGTACTGATTGGCATATTCAAGGCTTTGAATATCTTTTTATATGCTTTTCCATCTTTGTAACGTTTCATTACCTTGTTACGCAAGTCTTTTGACTGTTCTTTTCTGCTCCCCATGGCTTAGTATCTAGCCTGCTTAGTGCATCCATGTAAGAGCTAACAAACTTATTGACTATTTATACACAGACACTAATTGCGATTTAAGCAGCCACAAATTCAGGAAATTAACCTTTAATAGCCATTTTAACCCGTGTGTGCCACCTTCTGTGTCTGTACCAAGGCCAAACATTCCAGGGTATGTAAACTTTTGATCAGGGCCATTTGGGTGATTTCTGTTATTTTTTTAAAAAAAGGCAAAAAACTATGCGATAATAAATGGCTTCATATGATCACTATGCTTGAATAAAAGACAGTTTTTTGGCAAGATCAGTCATATTTTCAATACTGATGCCAAAAGTTCACAATTTCTGCCAGGGTATGCAAACTTTTGAGCACAACGCATATATATATATATATATATATATATATATATATATATATATATATATATATATATATATATATATATATATAAAATCTAATCTATCTCACACACATACACACTAAAGTAAAAGGCAAAACTTTGTATTTTAGATCTGGTTAGAGTTAAGGAAGATTAGAACATTTGTCAGTTTTTGCCGTCTGTGCCCCCTCATTAAGAAGGGGGCTTCACCCTCTCTTATTTGTCCTGTTTACCATTGTCATTGAAAGTGAACGTAAAAGTCAAACCCAAATTTTCGGTTGTCCACACAAAAGTAATAAAGGGGAAATAATATTCAAAATAGGACACTAGTTCTGGTGACCAGGGGGGGGGGGGCTGGGCAGCCATGGAATTCCCTTAATTTGCAGGGATTTCCTCTAACTTTCTGTTTGGTTATGAGACAGGTGAAATCTCTGCAACGTGACAGATGACAAAAAAAAATAATCTGGACGCGTTAAAACCCTGCATTACTCTATTCAAAAATAAAAAGAGAAGAACTTTAAAGACCTCTTTCACACTGGGGCGATTTTCAGGTGTTTTAATGCTAAAAACAGCGCCTGAAAAGCACCTCTCAAGCCACCCCATTGTGAAAGCCCGAGTGATTTCATACTGGTGGGGTGCGCTTGCAGGACGGGGGAAAAAAAAAAAAAAGTCCTGCAAGCAGCATCTTTGGGGCAGTGCATACATCATCGCTTTAACAGCGCCAGTAGAACTAGCAGCGCTTTACCGCCAATGTCCACCCTAGTGTGAAAGGGGTCTTAAAGTAGAATTGAACACTGTTCAGTTCATTGAGGGAACCATGAATGCAAACATGTACTGTGACATACTGAAGCAGAGCATGATCCCTACTCTCTTTGGAGACTGGGCCACAGGGCAGTATTCCAACATGATAACGACCCCAAACACACCTCCAAGATGACCACTGCCTTGCTAAAGAAGCTGAGGGTAAAGGTGATGGACTGTCTTAGCATGTCTCCAGACCTAAACCCTATTGAGCATCTGTGGGGCATCCTCAAATAGATAGCGGAGGAGCACAAGGTCTCTAAAATCCACCAGCTCCGTGATGTCATCATGGAAGATTGGAAGTGGACTCCAGTGGCAACCTGTGAAGCTCTGTTGACCTCCATGCTCAAGAGGGTTCAGGCAGTGCTGGAAGAGATTGTGGCCACACAAAATATTGACACTTTGGGCACAATTTCAACATTTTCACTTAGGGGTGTACTCACTTTTGTTGCCAGTGGTTTAGACATCAATGGCTGTGGGTTGAGTTACTTTGAGGGGACAGCAAATTTACACTGTTATACAAGCTGTACACTCACTACTTTACATTGTAGCAAAGTGTAATTTCTTCAGTGTGGTCACATGATATAAGATATAATAAAATATTTACAAAAATGTGAGGGGTGTACTCACTTTTGTGAGATACTTCAAGTTTGGTTTCTCGTTGGTTGCACTGAAGCCCCAATGAAGTTAAAAAAGGCAAAGCTTACAGGTACAGGGTGGTGCCGATTGTATTGTTCATATGGTGTGAACTGTAAATTGATTTTGGTGTCTCCAAAGAAGCCCTGATTTTAAAAGTGTACTGCTCACATAAGTCTTGATCTTTGCTTAAATCTAATCTGATCCACCGATTGCAAGTGCAATGCTTTGCAGGCTCATGTGAAACTTTTTGCCTGCAAAAATAAGTACATTTATTTTTATTATTTAAGGGGAACTTGGCCCTCAAGAAAAGCTGAGATTTGCATTTAACTTCAGCTGCATCACTGAATCCATCTATCATTTCAACACATGCTGGAGTTAATTTGCTGATTAGGCATTTTTCCCTCATTTGCTCAGTTTGAAGTGCCAAGGACTGATATGTTCCAATTTGCAAAAAGGTTTTTTTTTTTTTTTTTTTTTACAAGTCAAACAACCAGTTAGACCCCTTTCACACTGAAATGCCACTAAAGCACTGGTGGCTTATGCGGAGCTTTACAGGTGCTAGCGGGGCGTTTTTATTAACCACTTAAGGACCGAGCCTCTGAGATTTGGGGTTTACAATCAAACAGTTTTTTTTTAGAAAAGTACTTAGAACCCCCAAACATTATATTTATTTTTCTTAACACCCTAGGGTATAAAATGGCAGTCGTTGCAATACTTTGTCGCATCGTATTTGCGCAGCAGTCTTACAAGCGCACTATTTTTGGAAAAAATTCTTTTTTTTTAATAAAAAAAAAAAAAAACAGTAAAGTTAACCCAATTTTTTTTTTTGATATTGTGAAAGATAATGTTACGCCGAGTAAATAGATACCAAACATGTCAAGCTTCAAAAGTGCGCCTGCTTGTGGAATGGTGACAAACTTTTACCCTTAAAAATCTCCATAGGTGATGTTTAAAAAAATTCTACAGGTTGCAGGTTTTGAGTTATAGAGGAGGTCTAGGGCTAGAATTATTGCTCTCACTTTAACGATCACGGCGATACCTCACATGTGTGGTTTGAACACAGTTTTCATACGCGGACCACTTTTATCTGAAAGCGGGCCGCCCGCTGAAGAGGATAATGGGGTTTTGGCAGCTAGATGCTGCCTTAACAATGATAACCCTCTTCAAAGTACCGCCGTATGACAACGGCGGGCGGTGCGTAAGTGGTTAAAGGACACGTGACCTCAAAAAAAAAAAACAAAAAAAACAAAAAAAACACCACACCTGTTTTGCGGCACTTTCAAAGAGCTTTTAAGGCGCTTGGGTGTTTTTGGAGCCCTTTGTACAGCCCTCCAAACCGGCCCCAAAAATGCTGCTTGCAGGACTTTTTCTAACGTCCCGCAAGCACACCGCCCAAGTTTGAAAGCACTTATGCAAATGAATGAGATGAATGGGATTTTTCAGGTGCTTTTCAGAGGCTATTTCTAGCGCTAAAATGCCTGAAAACTGCCTCAGTGTGAAAGAGGTCTAAAACGTGTTATAAAAATCTAAAAATTACAGGCGCCTGGCATTTTCTGCTGGTTAAGAGTGGTTTGCTGTCATTCTTCAGAAACCATCTGCTTAATTTTCTGCCACCCATGGCAACAAACTTCTTATTGTCAGGCAGGGGGATTTATTTAAAGCTAGCACCAGCTGTATCAAGCTACCCTGCCAAAAGCCTCCGGTAACAGGGCTCAATGATCAAGGCTCTTGAATCGAATGTGAAAGGCAAAGAATTCCTTCACTGCTGCGATATACAAGATTTGAGAAATGGGTTGTATAGCTAAAGAGTTAGACAGCAAAATATTTGGTTACTACTGTACATCTAAAAATAAATAAAGCTACGTGAATTTATCTATCCCAGTCTATACAGAGTAAATAATCTGAGTGCAATAATTCAGCACAACTCAATCATAGATGCCATTTATTAAACGGTGCCAAGAAATGAAGTGAAAGAAACACACGGGGGGGATTCATAAAGGTTGTAGTAGACATGCTGTTGGGCTTTTGCACTGAACTGGTTGCACCCGATTCACGTAGCTGCCACAGACAGGGACATTAATCTGCCAGAATCAGCACTGAGGTACTGGACACTTGCTTCCTCCCCAGCCCGTGTCCCCCCACACCGACATGAACAAGGCCAAGGCAATCTGTAGTGTGGTGGGCGAAGCCTGATGGGGAGCTAGCCTTAGACTGCTTCAAAAGAGCGTAACAAAATCTGTGTGTCTGTTTCCTACTGCAGTAATTATTAATTTGGAACCACTGATAGGAGCGGTTTATCTATATAATTGACAAAATACATTCTTTTTCTACAGTTGCTATATCAACTACTAAGTGGAATTCCTTAGACTGATGACTTCACCCACCAGCTTTTAGGGCACTAGACATGTAGAGGTAGTCTCTTCCTACCAGTCACACATGACAAAGTGAGGCCAGGACTTTGCGGTCACAGTCCCATGACCGCATTGGGGGGGGGGGCTTACATTTAGGCAGCATGACAGGAAGTGGTAGCATTTAAAAAGGTAGGAGTATAGCGCATGGTGTTTAAACTTCAACTTTTAATACAAAATAGAAGCAGTCAGTATCAATGGATATTTTAAACAGCCTGTAGTCATGATTGATACTTATTTCTTAGATTACGGTGTACAAAACAGGAAAAGTAGTTATGTAAGGACCCAGGAAACATACGTTTCCATATACAAATGAACTCTTGAGTGCATATTCAGTAAGCAGGGGTGGGGTCAAGCAGTGACGACATCATGCTGGCTCAGACAGGCACCGTTTACCATGTTTCAATGTTAAGCTACTCCTTATATCATGAGAGTATATTAGCCATTTTAAATAAACAAATTAAGTGATTACTGGGTCCCTTGTTCCTCCTTTCTATTTGTGAGACACAGTTGCATTATACGAGGTACCATGCTGTTGGGAGAGCTATCCTTGCTTGTGTGAAAGGATTGTAGGGCTGAAACAACTAATCGATTAATCGACAACTAATCGATTATGAAATTAATCGATTACTATTTTCATAATCAATTAATCGGCCAGTAACATAATGGGGTTAAAAAAAGAACTAAAATGAGCTCTTTATAGTACAAATAGAGCAAATATTCTCTACTGTAAATAAATACATTTAGGCTCGATTCACACCTATGCATGTTGCTTTTGAGCGTTTTTGGAGGTTTTTTTTTCATGCTTGGCACGTTTTTGAGCGGCGTTTTTGCCGCGTTTTTGCCACTATTTGCGTTTTTTTTTTTTCATTTTTTTTTTTACAGTCTTAAAAAAAAATTACAAAAAAAAAAAAATAACGGCAAAAACGCTGCAAAAACGCTGCACTTGCGTTTTTGATGCTTGTCCATTGAAATCCATTACATGCAAAACGCTGCTTTTTGCATGAAAAAAAGTCCCCGACCCTTTCCAAAAACGCAGAGATACAAAAAAGCATTGATGTGAACATGTTCCATAGGAACCCATGTTAAAAAATTCCCATGCATTTCTGCAAAATGCAAAATGCATCAAAAAACGCGCTAGTGTGAATGGAGCCTTAGTTGGTCTACCTGACCGTGGTTTGGTTTCAACAGAACCCCTCATTTTCCACTTCTTGATTAGAGTTTGAACACTGCTGATTGGCATTCTCAATTCCTTGGATATCTTTTTATATCCCTTTCCTGTTTTTTTTTACAGTTCAACTACCTTTTCCCGCAGATCCTTTGACAATTCGAGTTTGACCCCACTAACAATTAGAAAATCGAACGAACGTTCTTAAAATTACATTTTTTGTCATTTGTCGGGGAAGACATTGTTTTTTTAAATAAAAAATAGATCTCTGAGTCTGATGATATTTACCAGATTCACCCTTTAATAGTATATACAGTATATCTCTCCTCTAATAGTATATACAGTATATCTCTCCTCTAATAGTATATACAGTATATCTCCTCTAATAGTATGTACAGAATATCTCTTCTGTCTGTTATTCTCAGAGTGGATTAGATATTTTGCTCCCTAACCATATAGTTGGTTACTTATATTCACCACTGCATAGAGATATTTAAGAATAAATTACCTTTTTTTACAACTTTACATATTAACTAAATTATGCACCACACTTTTTTTTAAGGTTATTAACCGATTAATCGATTAATCGAAACAATAATCGGCCAACTAATCGATTATGACAATAATCGTTAGTTGCAGCCCTAAAGGATTGCAAGACATCCATTCCCTTAAGAGGAGTATTAGATCTCTTTTGGTTTGAGGTCTTAGGATCTGGTAAGCAGATGATATATGTGGTGAAAGTTTGAGCACCGAGACTGGTGGTGGTGTTGCTAAATTGAACTTCATGTGTGGATTTACGTTTTACAGAACATTTTGGGACTTTTAAAAAGTGTTACTAAACCCAGAACCTGCATTCACTATATCTGGTCTACCACAGTACACACAACATGGAAAAGCAATTTTTTTAGTAAATATAAACTGATAAATACCTTTTCTCATTAGAAGTATATAGCAGCCTTGGGACTTCTATCAGTTCCTAGTAAACCTTGTAGGAGGAGTTTACATACGGCACTGATTCTCTGTCTGGCCCTGTGCTGATCACATGCACCCTCCCAAGGAAAAAAACAAACAAAAAAAGAAAAAAAACCCACTAGCAATACACACCAAACTGAGCATGTGCAGACCATTCACTGGCTCTGTAAACAGAGTATCAGATTTTTTTTTTGAGACAGTGGAGGAAGAGGAAGATCAGAGAGACTGGATCAAACAGCCTTTATACACAACGTAAAGGATTAACCCCTTAGGTTCCACAGCGAGTATAACAAGCATGCTTTACTACATATACAGACTGATTTTACTGTTGTGGGTTTAGTAACACTTTAATTAAGTACTTATTTCACATTCCTTATTCACTTTGAATATAACACTTTGCATATTTATTAGGCGGGTGACTATCAGTCACCCCCTCTCTGCTCTGCCCATCCAGCACTCACTGGAGTACCGAGCTGTGGAGGGGGCGGAAGCGGCTTGCTGAAAGGCCGAGTCAGCTGCAGGTCCAGGCTTCTTGGTGGATCCCGACCATATTGTCAGCTTATTTTAAAGCTTGGACCGGCTCTGTGATGTCAATTGTCAGTGGGCTTTAGCCAATTGTCAGCTGAAAATGGCTCATAGGAGTGCAGAACAAACTACACTACTGTGATCCCCAGGAGAAGTATAGCCAATATAGCTTTGGCTATACTTATCCTTTAAATAGTGTTTTCAGTTTGTGGTGCTCAGTTACAGCTAAGTTCTACTGTAAAACCACCAGCAAAGGGAAGAAGAAATAATAGAAACATAGTTAACGTGCCAACACAACGCATTTTAAAATATATGTTTTACCTGAGGGAAGAGTTGTACCATTTTGGTGGTTTTCCTCTGGAGACAAAAAGATATCCTCCTCTCCTTCAGTGGAAGAACTAGTGCTAGAGGCTGACTCACTGCTGAGGTCATTCTCACTAGAGCTGCTGGAACTAGGGAGCAGTGCATACTTCTTCCTGGCCAGAACTTCTCTCTTCTTCCTCTGCAATAACAGCCTCTCCTTCTGCTTTTGTGTCCGCTGTGTAGAACCTTTTTTCACAAAAGTCTTTCGATGCACAGACCTCCGTAAGGCGCTCACCTGATAGCAAGGCCGCTTCATTAGCATACTAGGCACAGACTCTGACTGGGAACGAGGCCATTTTTGAGCCCTTGAAGGGGGAGGAGTCCTATTTGTAGTATTTACAACAGTCGGAGAGAAATGTCTAGAGCTGTCCTTGTCCTCGTCAGAAGTCATAGTATCAGAGTCACCAAAATGTGAACTAGACGAAGGTGAAGATACACAATCACTAAAGGAAGAGTCATTATCTTCATCAGTTTGAGGCCCTAATCGAAGTTCAATCAGTCTCTGATTTTTCTTAGCCTCACAACTCTGTGCATAGGAAGGCCCAGCCTGCTGGCTTTTCCTCTTTTTTCGCACAAGTCCTTTCTCTTGCTCTGTGCCACCGTTTAAGCTCCTCGGCTGCTTATTTGAGTCACTGCACAAATGAGAGAACTCATTTCCCACCTTACTGGAGATCATGTCCACGTCTGATGGGAAGGTCTTTGCTGCCCCAATAGGCTCAGGGTTCAGCAATACCCCTTTTAGGCTTTCCTGTTTCTTTGGTGCATCTGGAGAAACCTCACTCTTCATATCCGCGTAAAAAATGGGAGCGCGTTAGTGATGTCCACAATAAACTGAAAAAAAAAAAAAAAAAAAAAACACCAAAGTTTAGCATCAATACTATACAATAAATGTTCTTACATTTGCGTATTTAGATTATGCACAGAGCACAGTTTAAACAATTTGCCTAATATTTACATTGCAGTCATTTTAAGAACTTCTGATACAACCTATTAAAGTTCATCTCCAGGCAAATTTTTTTATTTCATTTTGGATTGAGCAAGGAAGAGATAGAGCATCTGTCAGTGTCCCTACTGGGGGATTTCAGGCAGAAATTGAAGGATAATTTCCCCAACAGGGCCGGCGATGAAACAAACATTTTTAGAAGGCAGATGAAGAGATAGAACGTCTAACAATGTTTTTGCTGTCCAAGCTTTGTCGCCCAAATAAGACACCTAATTAATGTATGGAAGCAAGGAAAAATCTTGGCAATTAAGTCACAGAGATGAGCTCTGGAACCAAACCTCATGCTCTACTCCTGCAACTTAAGAAAAGTGCCTGCATATTCTTTTACTAAAGCAGCCCATAGATGAATTGAATTGTATTCCGTCCACCAGAGGTCCTGCTGAAGTGGACACATTTTGATCCATGTATTGGCAGCTTAAGGGTAAAATAACTTCTGGGTACACAGACAACCCCATCACCCAGGAACTCTAACCACCCACCCACAGTACAGTTACCGCAGATCGGCAGCACAACCAGGCTAGGTGACATACCCATACAGCAAGGTCCTTTCTTCTGGATTCGGGCATGCACCCACTGCTGTGATTGGACAAAGCACGAGTTTGTCCACAGATTTGAAACCTGCTGATCGGCTGTGGCTTATCACAGCACAGAGTTCTATGTTTACAAACACACCGCACTCTGCTGTCTCCGTACAATCTGGCTGTTACTTCTACCTGAAATCAAATCAGACTATAGGGAGAAAAAGCAGCCATATCTGTGAATAAAAGGCAGCACACAATACACTTGTTAGGCACAGTTAACCCCTTGACTTCCCCTGGATGTTAATCCCTTCCTATTTTTTGGTGTCACAACTTAAAGTCTATGACTGGTTCCTGGAGGTCCGCTCGAACTCCGCCACCTCTTTACTGACTGCAATCTATGGCTCCAAGGCCTCTATTGTGGATGCACTACACAGGTCAATGATTAAACACGGCTCTCCCATTGATATTAGCTGGCTGTCCTGGCAGAAGGGTAATAAAGTGTTATCACAATTAAAGGAAGCGTCTCCTAATGCACCCGGACTCCCCGTGGTGGACAAGACTAGGTGTTACCCATACCTCTCACATTTTTTTGTCTCCTTTGAGGAGTTTAAGGCTCGTTGTAAAGTTAACAAATTCTTTTGTAAATATATTTTGTTACGCCATGCCATTCGTCCATAGTTTGGAGGTTTAACCCAGGAGCTAGTCAAATTTAATTTTTTTGACAATACTTTACAGTTACCAGTCCCCCATACTAGAAGTGCACCGAAAATTCGGCCGACGAAAATTATCGACCGAAAACTTTTTTTTAAAAATTTGGCCGATAGCAAAAAACAGCCGATACCAAAAGGGGGCGGGGTCCACCCCGAGTGCCGCCCATTCCCTCCTCCTCCCCTCCCTACTCACCACGATCTCTGCATGTCACAGAGCTGAATTGTCTGGGCTGTAGTAACAATGTCCTGCTTCCTGTGATAGACGGCCAACTGATCCAATGCGGGACATTAAATCAGTGTGACGTTATCACAGGAGGCAGGACATTGTTACTGTGGCCCAGGCAATTCAAACCCTGCTCTGTGACACACGGAGATCACCACTCTGATACGGGTACAGGCATGCTGCATATGATGGACACTGGTGGGGCTGCTGGGAACTGGTAGGCAGCATATGATGGACACTGGTGGGGCTGCTGGGCACAGGCAGGCTGCATATGACGGGCACTGGCAGGCTGCTGGGCACAGGCAGGCTGCATATGACGGGCACTGGCAGGCTGCTGGGCACAGGCAGGCTGCATATGACAGGCACTGGTGAGGCTGCTGGGCACAGGCAGGCTGCATATGACAGGCCATCCCTGGTGAGGCTGCAAAGGATGGGCATTGGTGAGGCTGCATTTGATGGGTACTGGTGAGGCTGCTGGGCACAGGCAGGCTGCATTTGATGGGCACTGGTGAGGCTGCATTGATCTCTTGTATCATATCTGCAGTCTCTGACCATCTCCTGTATCATGTCTGCTAGAGATGCATCGAATGGAAATTTTGCTAACACTATTAGCAACGTGTTTAAGTAAGGGATTGCAGACATGATACAAGAGATGGTTAGAGACTGCAGACTGCATTTTTCTTGACCTTTCTTGCACTAAAGGTGCCAATAATGGCAAACAATAAATTGATGATATTAATTAAAAAGTTGAATACAATTATACATAAAAATCGAAATTTTTTAAAAACTGTCATTTTCGGTATCGGTTTCGGCACCAAAATTTCCATTTGGTGCACCCCTACCCCATACTCCTGAAGTTGGGTTGTTTGGTTTGTTAAATGACTTTGTACACAGGACGCATGCTCGAACTCTTGTGCTTATCCTATTATTCTATGCAAGAAAATTAATTTTACTACGATGGAAAAATGCCTCTGCTCCAGATATACAAATCTTTTACTGCATGGTGAATAAAGTTTATACTGGTTTACATACTCATTTACAATGGTAGGGCCTGCCCAAAAAAGATTTTCAAGGTTTGGCCGCTCTGGCCTGATATTGCGGACTCCTTCTGGAAGAACACTCCCGCTCTCCCAACAAAAAAAGAGTGATTGAAACAGGATCTTATTATTGTATCTGTAGTTCGCTACATCCCAGGTTGCCTGCTCCCTGAGAGCCCATTCACACAGGGGCAACTTTGGATCCGACTTCAAGTCGCCCCAAGTCGCCCCTAATCGCCTCAAGTCACGCTACACGAAAAAAATCAATGTAAGTGAATGGATCTGTCTTAATGCACACTACTGCAGTCGCTCCGACTTCAGAAAAGGTTCCTGTACTACTTCAATCCGACTTGAAGGCAACTTGTACCCATTGATTTCAATAGAAGTTGCCTCCAAGTCTGATCACTGTTCATACTGAGGCAACTTTACAGGAAGCAGAAAAGAAACAGAAAGTAATTTCCTCCACTAAACAGCCAGCCCCATCCTTCTCACACACAGCTGATAAGCTCTGATTGGCCACTTGTAAAGTTCCCTGTCCTGGAGGCGACTTCAAGTTGTGTTGTAAGTTGCCCCAAGTCGTGCTGTGATTCATACTCAAGTCGTGTCCAAGTTGCCTCCCAAAGTCGTGCTGGAAGTCGTGTTGCCCGTCGTGTTGCCCCTGTGTGAATGGGCTGACTCTTCTGTTTAAAGGCGAGGGAGGGGATGGAGAGGTTTGAGTCAGGTGTTGTGTGCGAATGTTTGAGTGTGCAAAGTTGATGGATGTTCCTTACCATCTCTAGTTTTGGTTGCAATGTACATATTTTGGACCCATATCTGTCCATCTCAGGCAATATTATGATATCCTCCTCCATTTGGAGGTTTGTGGTAGGGCTGAAACAACTAATCGATTAATCGACAACTAATCGATTATGAAATTAATCGATTACTATTTTCATAATCGATTAATCGGCCAGTAACATAATGGGGTTAAAAAAAACCTAAAATGAGCCCTTTATAGTACAAAAAGAGCAAATAATCGCTACTGTAAATATTACTTTCACAGTTCTACACTAAAAAAAAATAACCCCTTACAGTAGTGATTATCTGCTTTTTTTGTACTATAAAGGGCTAATTTTAGTTTTTTTTCACCCCATTATGTTACTAAACGTCTTAGGCCTGGTTCACATCTATGTGTTTTTTGGTGCTTTTTGCAGAAACGCACTACAGTTCATGCACATGGCTTCCTATGGGACACGTTCACGCAAAACTGTGCTTTTTTGGTTCAATATACTTCAATAGAGAAGCTGCAGAAAAGCATGTAATGCGTTTTTGCAGCAATATGTGTTTTTTAATCTGCCCAACAACAAATTGGCCAAAAAAAAATGCAAAAACGGAAATCGCAGCAAAATCACGTGCACAAAAATCAAACGCACAGCAAAAAGCACTGCAGAAACATATGAAAAGCAAACTGCATAGGTGTGTACTGAGCCTTATGCTGGCCACACGGATCAATTTTCAGACTAGAATATTCAGACGAAAAATCTTTATACATTCACTGAATGAAAGAACGAACGTTCTTAAAATTACATTTTTTTTTAAGGAAGACATTGTTTTTGTTTTTAATAAAAAAAATGTGATCACCGAGTCTAATGATATTTACCAGATTCACCCTTTAATGGTATATACAGTATATCTCCTCTAATAGTATATACAGTATATCTCTCCTTTAATAGTTTATACAGTATATCTCCTCTAATAGTATATACCAGGGATATGCAATTAGCGGACCTCCAGCTGTTGCAGAACTACAAGTCCCATCAAGCATAGCAAGATTCTGACAGCCACAAGCATGACACCCAGAGGCAGAGGCATGATGGGACTTGTAGTTTTGCATCAGCTGGAGGTCCACTAATTGCATATCCCTGGTATATACAGTATATCTCTTCTGTCTGTTATGCTCAGAGTGGATTTGATATTTTGCTACCTAACCATATAGTTGGTTATTTATATTTACCACTGCATAGAGATATTTAAGAATAAATTACCTTTTTTTTTTAAAACTGTACACATTAACTAAATTATACACCACACTTTTTTTTAAGGTTATTAACCGAATAATCGATTAATCGAAACAATAAATCGGCCAACTAATCGATTATGGGCTATGTTACTGTTATAGTATGTTGGCCATTTGTTCTATACAATCACCAAGTGCAATTAATACTTTGTACAATGCCAAAAATGCAACAAGCAAGATTTTTAACACAACAGACCAGTGTAAAGGCACATAAAATGTAAAATGATTCATTTTTCTTGAGCTAAAAATGGTGCCTATAATGACAAAGAATTCATATTCATTTAAATTCATGATATTAAAAAGTTGAATATAATACATCTATAAAAATTATAGACAAAAAAACAAACAAAAAAAAACACACCATCAATTTCAGCAAAGTGCACCCTGCATTTTTAGTACCAAAATTTCCATTTAGTGCACCTCTAGTACATAAGGGAGGCTGGAATTTGAAAAAAAGCCTTTAAAGACAAGACAAAATACTTGTTGTCACTGCACAATATCAGCCAAGCTATTTAGGAAGCAGTGCTCATAAAAGGGAAACAGCTGGAAAAAAAGCTAACAGCAGTTTTGTTCCACAAATCATTTCTTGAAAGCTCAAGTACAGCAATCAACAGCAAATTTACTAACCAGGCCATTGTTTTATTAAGCTGACAATTTTCTTGTCTAGTCATCTGCAGATAAAGGTGATAATTGCTGGCCTACACCCCCACAATTCTGGAAAAGCAGAAAATGACAGTTACTCGTCCCCATCCGATGTGAATGCTTTATCTAAGAAGATACGTTAGGAATGTGAAAGAAATGGGGAACTCTGTAAATACATTTGTTACATTGTGTATGCTTTGTCCACTGAAGTCATGGACCTCAGCATCACACTAATGGCCCGTACACATGATCTGAAAATCGGACGAAAAATACAGTTTTCGACACAATCGTGCGGTAATCTGATCGTTAGTAGAGTGCCGATCACAACAATTCATCCGATATTATTCGATCGGACAAGCATGAACATTTTCCTCGTACGATACCAGATAGTACGATTTTCGTTTAGTCAGCACAGTTGTCGTCCGAAAATACAATACAAATACATTACAAAACATGACATCACTTCCGATTTTATTTCCTGTCGTACGAGACTTTTCATGACTTTAGTAACCTATTCAATTTCTACTTGCGACTATTAAGCAAAAAAAGTCATACAATCTGCCGTACGATATTCAGATCGTGTGTACGGGCTATAACTCTACTGCCACCTACTCGCATTCCTAAGGCAGTGATAATAGACTAACACACCTATGTACAGCCAACAATTGTAATATTGTGATACCTATGCAAGCATGGTTATTAAAAAAAAAAAAAAAAAGGTGCCAAAACAAAAAACAGTTATTTGGAAAGATACTGAGTATCTTTTTGTGTCTGTTCCCTACTACAGTAATCACTTGGAACCACTGAATATTAGGCTAGGAGTTGTCCATCTATAAAATTTCCAAGACAGGAAGAACTTACTAAAACTGGAGCAGATAGAATTTCAAGCAGCTATGCACAGTAACCAATCTGCTTGTTTAGTAAGACTTTGAAAACGAAATCCAGAAGCTGATTGGTTGTCATGCACAGCTGCTCCAGATTCTGTCTGTTCCAGTCTTCGTAAAACTTCCCTCATAGTTTAAATTTATTAAACCACATGAGACTATGCACAGAAAAAAAAAAAAAAAAAAGACAACAGCCCATTTACAATAGAAGAACATATTGTAGTACACATTTTTATTTACAATGCAGAACAGCTATCAACCAGAGTTTCTTGGAACCAGAGGTTGCTAGGAGTTCCTTGAACTGTGGATGATGGCCCTCCAAACCCAATGGTACCTGCATAGTTCCATATGCGGGGAAGCAGTCCTCAGCGGGAGAAGACATTGATTATTGCTAGCGGCTGTACCAGCCACTAGCGATCATCGTATGAAAAATCCGGCAGGGTGGTTGTACCCAATTTGATAGATCGATCAGCTTGTTACATATAGCCTTACCATACATGGTTCGAACCTCATAGGGTTCAGCAAGAACAGACTATGGCCAGCCTTATAGTAGTACTTTTCAGATGAACAAGCCTACAAACCAAATACAAATTTTGCTAAAAATATCCAAATCCCTCAAATCAATACTTAGGCAAGCAAAGGCTGTAGTGACACAGCAACCTCTGATGATTTTGCTTTTAAAAAGGTATCAGTTTGCCATATACAGCTGCTATCATTGCTGAAAGTACTAGCTAGAAATCATAGTTGCCTTTTCACCACAATCTTGAGCCCCAAAACCAGAGGCGAATTAAAAGGGCTTGTAAAAGGCAGAAGGTTTTCTTTTACCGTAATGCATTTTAGGATAAAAAGCCTTCTGTGTGCAGCAGCCCCCCTGCCTCACACTTACCTGAGCCCCATCTCTGTCCACGAGCGTCTCAGCCACCTGAGATTGCCCCTCCTGATTGGCTGAGATACAGCAGCAGCGCCATTGGCTAGCTGACTGACAGCAGCAGGAGCCAATCAGGGGAGAGAGGGGCTGGAGCCAGGTCAGGGCTCCGTGTCTGAATGGACACAAGGAGCTGTGACTCGGCTCGGGTGCCCCCATAGCAAGCTGCTTGCTGTAGGGGCACTGAACAGAAAGGAGGAGCCAGGAGCACAGAAGAGAGACCCGAGAAGGGGAGGATTGGGTCTGCTCTGTGCAAATCCACTGTGTAAGTATACAAGAACATTTTTTTTTTTTCCTATAAAAAAACAAAAAAAAACAAAAAAAAACAAACAAGAGCGACTTGACAATCACTCTAAGTAATAGGGAAATGGAGCCTAAAAACTGAAATAGATTAGTTCTAGTAGAGAAGTCTGATTCTCTAGCAAAGGGTCATTACACAGAAAGATGACATTAAAAACAGACACTAAGGACTTATTTACACTAGCAGCTGGAGGGTGGCAGTAAAACAACATGGTTAAGCCCCTGTTTTACCGTTTCCCTTTTAACTGGAGAGGCAATGTCTGAGCATGTACATATGCTGTGGCAGAAATTATACCCCCGTTGCGCTCAGCAGTCACAATCGCCCACTGAACATGACACATTCAAGTCAATGGGAGAAAGCAATATAAAGCCTACTCTCGCCTGTCAGATATGCTCTAACAGGCTGAACTGAACACGGATTGCTCTTCAGAAAGCAGCACAAGTGTAAAAAAGGTCTTAGACCGCTTTCATACAAGCCGGATGAGTTTCTCAGCAGGAGATTCATCCGTTGATTCCCTGCTGATTGGAGAAGCCGGTCCATGTCAACTCGGCTTATGCGGAGCAGACACGGACACCGCCCGCTCTGCTCTATGGATAGCCAGATGTAAACAGACCAGCTGTCCATTTGCACCCGACTGTCCTCCGGATGCCCCTTACGTTTGTTTTTGCTGGATTGGAGGTAGCTGGGTGTTAAATAGACAAGTCTGTTTACATTAGACTGCTCAGAGAAGAATGGAGGGTCCAATCGCGTCTGGCTGAAAAACAGTCAGACCTGATTGGGCTGCTCGTGTGAAAGGGGCCCTAAGTTGGACACACACAGATTTGTTTTGTTTATTTTGCACAGTCTGAAAGTTGAAAAAAAAAAAAAAAATCTGACTGAATACTCCATCAATGCTACACAGCGTAAATGGACGAATCTTATACTTTGACAGCCAGCCCCACTGGCCATGAAAATACCTGAACAATGGCTGCACTTGATTGGATGCAGCAAACATTCTGACATTAACCCAACATTGACTGCAGGTGAATTTTTCTGGTGTATGTTTTAAATGACAGCGATTGATTCACCACCAGTGAATGTTTGGAAAGTTATGTTTACTGCTTAACCACTTCAATACCAGGCACTTTCGCACCTTCCTGCCCAAGCCAATTTTCAGCTTTCAGCGCTGTCGCAATTTGAATGACAATTGCGCGGTCATGCTACACTGTACCCAAACAAATTTTTTACCATTTTGCTCCCACGAAAGAGCTTTCTTTTGGTGGTATTTGGTCACCTCTGCGATTTTTACTTTTTGCGCAATAAATAAAAAAAGACCGAAAATTTTGAAAGAAATTGTTTGTTTGTGTTAAATTTTTTTGTAAATAAGCAAGTTTTCTTCAATGATAGGCACCGATGTGGCGGCACAGATGGGCACTGAGAGGTGGCACTGATGACACTGATGGGTGGCATTGCTGGGCATAACTTTTTTGTAGCTGGACCATAATGTTACCAGTCAGTGACCATTTGTGGGCACTGATTGGCATGTATTGTGCAAATTTTTTCATATGTGGATGGCCATGGTGTACATACCTGGCCATCCACATGTTGCCCCCTTCCCTGGTGGTCCTGGGCGGCATGATGGTGGCCCTGGGTGGGCATCCGTGGGGGGGGGGGGGGGGGGGGGCTGCACTGATAAACAATCAGCGCAGACCCCCCCCATCAGGAGAGACGCTGATCGGCTCTCCTCTACTCGTGTCTGTCAGAGGCAAGTGGG
Source organism: Aquarana catesbeiana (assembly GCF_042186555.1). Classification (NCBI taxonomy): domain Eukaryota; kingdom Metazoa; phylum Chordata; class Amphibia; order Anura; family Ranidae; genus Aquarana; species Aquarana catesbeiana. Next base: position 90,691,769 of record NC_133326.1, on the reverse strand, counting down.
GAAAAGCCGATCACCAGCTCTTCCTGTTTACACTGTGATCAGCCATGATTGGACACGGCTGATCACGTGATAAAGAGCCTACGGAGGCTCTTTACCGAGATCGGTGTCTGACTGACACACCCACCGCACCACCGATCGCCGCGATGCGCACAGGCATGCGGTTGCTGTTATCCTGAAGGACGTCATATGACGCCCAGTCAGGATAACTGAACCACCACCCGGCCGTTATTCTGCTATAGGCCGGGCGGGAAGTGGTTAATATACCCCATACAAATAACCTGTTTTTAATACCCCCCCCCCCTTCCCAACTGAGGGTATAATCTTAGCCCTCGGGATCTGAGAAAATATGTCAACATTACCTTTTATGTATATGCATGAGGAAATAACAGACATCCACCGTCAAACTGGAGATGCTTTGAAATACATACATAAATCTATATGTACTGTATGTACATATAAAAAAAATCTAAACAAAGAAAATTTGGCAAGCTATACCCAAACAAAGACCCGTTTCATTATGCTGTAATGTCATCTCTGGCAACAGATGGCATGCACAGATGAGTAATGATACCAGAGAAACCTCGCTGAATGCTCTGCCCTCCAAACAGAAAATAGTCTGCAGCAGAAATTCTCTCTAATTGCATTCATCAAGCAGTAAGACTGCACATAAATGATAATCAGGATTTTTTTTTCCCCTTTCAAAGAGAGGATTTTAGTGATACAATTATATGTTGTATCTCGTTTATCTTTTTTCATTAATGAGAAGGAAAGAAAGAATTTGCTAATTCAACAGGATGATGTCTATACTGAATTCATTTTGTTACATGACCCAAGAGCCCTAGACATTACAAAGCTCTGTTATTAGTACTCAGAAGACCTTATGCCACTAATACTAAAGAAAATGGATTTCACCCATAAAATTGGTTGTTAGTAAAGGATATACAGCAATGAGTTACCAAATAAAGTACAATGATATCTTTCAGACCTCCTCAAACCAAAACTATTTAATTTACCACTGAGGTTGGTTGGCTACACTTACTCTATGACCCTCCACTGTGAAGATCCAGCACGTTGCACTTCATTAATAGGCCCCACTCACATTTGTGAATAGGGTACATTTGAGATTACCAATGGGAGACTCAGTGGGGATCTAATAGGTGCAAATAGGTGCATGCAGGAAACCTGACAGCACCCGCAGCTATGCAGAGCTGTTTGTTTGAATGTCAATGCTCATGCAGTGATCTCCTGCGGATTATAGGCCCTGGACGAACACAGTCTGCATCCAGGGCCAATAATACACACGTAATCACTGCATAAGCAATTATGTGGAAACAGCCTCACATAGCTGTGGGCGCTGTCAGGCCCCCATTGCTTTCAATGGGACTTCCTGAACACAACTATTTACATCGATCCCCACCAATTCTCCCATCAGTAATTTCAAATGGCCTCATTTTGAAGTGTGAATGAGGTCTTAAGCCTGTACTAACGATGCCAGCGATCTCCCCCACTGAGCTGTTGTGTTCTGGCAGGAAGCACCCCCCACCAGAACTCTCCGATCAGCACTCTCAGCCACTGGCTGAGTGTGCTGACGGGGAGCTGGTTGGCTAGCATACACATGGGCCGATTGTCAGACATTCAGCCCATGTGTATGGGGCTTTCCTCTTCATATCCATCTTGAAGATTCAGCAAGAGTAAAACGCATTTTGACTTCACCTCTTGCATTTCCACAGTGAAGATTTAGTAAATGTGAATAACCGCTTGATTTACTTTCTGCACCTCGACTATGAAGATCCTGCAAGTGTGAATGCTTCAAGTGCATTTATGCTTTAAATTATTGTAAAGGCTCGTTAAAACAACAAACATGTTATACTTACCTCCTCTGTGCAGATAGTTTAGCACAGAGCAGCCTGGCTCCTCCTCTTCTCGGGTCCCTCTTTGCTGCTCCTCTAATGTGCATAACTGTTTTTTTGGTTAAATTTGGAGTTATCATTTACGCTTAAAGACAAAAAAAAAAAAAAGTCACATCCTTGTATAATGTGTGTATATAAAAACACATAAAATTATATATATATATATATATATATATATATATATATATATATATATATATATATATATATATATATATATATATATATATATATATATATATATATATATATATATATATATATATAGATATAGATATTTTATATTTTTAATTTGTTTTCGGATCCAAAAGGATACAAGTTTTTTTTTTTTTTTTTTTGCATGACTTCGGTCTGCCTACAGTGATCTACAAAGTAGTAGTGCAAGCCATACAGGAATGTGGCATGTTTTCACATTTTTAGGAACCGTTCAGATAATAGCCCTTCCTGAAGTTCTTCTTTACTGCTCTTTGAGATTTTTATATATATATATATATATATATACACATACACACACACACACACACACCCCAAGGTTTGTAGATGCTATAACTTTCACACAAATCAATCACACAACACTTATTGGGATATTTTTTTTTTTTTTGACCAAAGACACTTAGCAGAATGCATTATGGCCTTTATTTATAATCACATCTGATTTCTTATGCGTTGGATATATTTCATAGCAGAAAGTTACAAATAGTTTTGTTTTTTTCAAAAATGTTCTTTTTTCATTTATATAAATACAAAAATAAACACAACTGCAGCCACTACATCTAACGACTGGAGGGAGAACTATTTGACCACTATTTGTGTTGTGGTCTCTCCAGGGTGGATTTGATTTAAATCATAATTTTTAAAGAGCTACTATCATCTCTGTCCTGCAGTGGCTCCTCTTCTGACCCGCTGTCAGTCCCATTCACTTTAATAGGAAGGCTGGTGATGCAGCAGTGACACAACAAAGTGAGGGACGTGGCGGCAGCAGGTGAGTGGATGACCGCTAACAGGCTCTGCCATGATGGATCTGAAATGACAGGTGCTCTTTAAATTTAAGGACTGAGTCCTGCTGGTAGTAAGTGTGAAATTGTGTGAATGCATCAATGCAGTTCATGTTATCCCAGCTTGCAGCGCTTGGATTTATTGAATAAGTTTACCAAAAAGGTAAATATTGCAGAATATACAGCCTCCTGCTACATAACTAATATAACATACACTAGGAAAAATCGGCTGAAATTTGGTCATATGGCAAGTTCGTTCATTTTTGGCCAGTTAATGGGCACAAAATCGACAATCGTTGGGACGTTTTTGAGCCGAAAAATCAAAGGACAAGTTTGGAAATTTTCTGCCAAAGGAACAATTGAAAGGTTAATGTGTTTCCCGTCTGAACTGTTTGTGCTAGGTATATGTAAAAAAAAAAACAAACAAAAAAATAGATTCATTTATGTTCACTGAACGATCTATAGGTCATTATACAATGGCACCATCGTTTGCTCTCACGGCTGAATGTTCGTTTTTTCGAAAATGGGTTCGGCTGATTTTTCGTATATAGTGTATGGCTAGCATAAGCTCCATTTCATGCTGAATAAACTAAATTATTGATGCATTTTAAAAAGAAAACTAGCTTTTAGATTTTTACTCCAAAACATTTTATTAAAAAAAAAAAATCTGGATTTAAAGCAAGGTTTTTTTTTTTTTAATCAATTTTTATCCACCCTGAGACTCTCTAAGGGAGAGTTCAGGAGACATTTTTTGTACTCAGGTATTCCGGGTAGTTCAGTCAGAGAGGGCCGATTTACAGTACTCACTGGATTGTTAAGTCCGTATTTGGGACCCGGAATTCAGAGACTTGGAGAAACTTTGGATTGAAAAGAGCCTCCAAACCCCGATTACAAGGACTTTAATCCCAAACAAAGTTAACCCACCTGCAGATGAGGCTTAAAAAAGCCTCAATAAGGAGCCATCACCTGTCTATGGGGTGGATTAGTCTAGTGACAGACTGTTTTGTACCCTGAAACAGATGGAAGCCATAAACCGCAAATAGGGCTAGTAGTGAGCCATATCGTGGTCAAACTTTTACCAGGACTATTTACCTTTTTTTTTCCCCTGAAGAAAGCCATTTGAGTTTGCGTGTTTTGAGAGACCAATGCAGACTATTTACACCCCATTCACACTTAGGCAACTTCTCATGCAGCATGGACATCAAAGTAGCATGACAAGTCATCCCCCATGTTTTCCAATGATAACCATTCATATATGAGCGACTCCAAAGTAGTTCAAACACTACTTTGGTCCAACTTTCATGCAACTTGAGGGCTATGGACTGTGTTAACCCTCAAAAGTTGCATTAAAGTCATACCTGAATGTTCTACATGCAACAGTGAGTCTGACTTTGCAGAGGGACAAGTAGTCACATCCAAGGTTGCACTCCAATGGTCACACAACTTTGGAGTTGTACTAGTGTGAATAAAGCCTTACTTCAACAAGCGGCTGGCTGGGGATCTTGGCCTCTCCATATTGCACAGGACACTCAAAATACAGCTTTATTGGCTGACAAGATAATGCATTATGGAGGCGCTGAGCAGTCCAGTAAAAGGCTCATTCTATTAGGTAAGTAAGCAATGTACTTGGAACATATAGAAAATGCGAAGGATGCTACTTTAAAAAGCTGCAGTTGAGTTGTATTATCACAGGCCTATCTGTAAGCAATGCAGGGATCAGGAGTCACTACAGAGAAGCAGGGCACACAGATTACAGCAAGAAGTGTGTTCCAGTTGTAACATTTTAGGCCTTGCTGCACTTATGTTGGGAAATCTTACAGGCTGCTCACATTCACGTTCTCTACATCATGCCTGCAAGTTTCAGCAATTCGCCCTTAAAACGGCATGCTTGCCAGGGCCCAACAAAACACTCCAGACTGAATTTTACAACCTTTTCACATGATTGCTAGAAAAACCTAATGCATATAAAATCGGTCATACTTCTGGCAGAACTACATTGAGGAAAGATCTGTTTGCTAAATACTGCAAAAGTATACACATTCTTCTAGGCTCCATTTACACCACGGAAGTGCAACTGAGCATGCACGTTTTTTTCACATCACGATAGGACTACCCCATTAATTGCAATGTGCTGTACTATGTACGAGAGAGACCCCAAAAAAGGTGCCACACCAAAACACGTGGTACTGTGGTACCTTGCGTTTAGGTGTTGGCAAATGTGCATGCATTCGCAAGATGCACGGGGTGTCAAAGAATTAACGGCACAACTGCAACGCGTTTTTGCATTCATGTGTTCCAACATGCATGCATTTCCACATTGCACTTGTGCGACTGAAACCCTAAGCCCTCGTACACAATGAAAGCAGCTTTGAAATTGTGCAACTTCATCTGAAATGACACGATTTCAAAAGTTGCATTTCAGTGCAACTTGAAAGACATCTGTGCGACTTCATGCAGTTGTCAATTTAAGTCGCACCCGAAATCGCCAAGAGTAGTCCGGGAACTATTCTTGCAAATCTGAGCGGCGCCGCAAAGTCAGCGGCGCACCGACTGGAACAGTGCCATTGCCTGCAATAGGCTGCACCTTGTCATGCAATTTGACCTGTCAAATCGCATGACAATTCACTCCAATGTTAACAAGGGCCAAAAGAATTATTTTTTAAATTTTTTTTCTAAGCTATGGACAGAATGGGGATGGTTTAGAATCAGTCATGTTTTTGCTGGCGTTTCTATAGCCATTACACAGATTCTCTGGAATTATTGTGAGACCTGTCAGAAATATGTACATGAATTGTTCACATGAAGGCATGCAGGGGTGGCACTGAAGCTGGAGTGCTCATAACCAAACAGTCCATCGTCCATGCATGTTCAGAGTCTGGGCCACAGCGCGTTCTGGGTTGCTAGGATGCCATAAGCTGCATGGTTTCAATGGTCGCTAGGAAGCTAGAAACTATCAGCCGATGATGCCATCTTCCAGACAGCATTTTAAACACAGATCATCCAAACCACTTCTACTAATCACCATGCACCCCCCACGCTGCTTCATAGACAAAAAAAAAAAAAACAAACTCTACAAATAAACACAGATGCCACAAAACTGTTTTACAGTACCGCTAATATAAGCTAGGAGAAATCTAAAACATAGTTGCCTTCTATGGGGCACAAAGCTAGGGGTATATTTAAATATGCATCAAAATCTAACTCTCCTCTGAAGCACGTTCCACATTTGGATCATATTTCAGAGGCAAATGACAGGCAGTGAGGATGCGATTCCTTCTCACCACCTGCTTTAGGGGGTAGTAAACACGTGGACCAACCACACATTTTAAACCCCCCACCAACCACACGTGTAAGGCCTCAATTGGATGTGCAGTTGGGGGGTGGTGGTAAAAATGTGCGGTTAAACTGCTATAGGCAGCTGACAGGGATGTTTACATGCCATGGTTCCAATGATTTGCTTCTGTTTACATGCCACAGTCACGTTGCTTTGCACCCATGGCAAAAACTATCCAAACACCACTGTTCAAGTGAGAGGGAAAGCATAGCAAACACCCTGCATTCACGTGCAATGCACACAATTACAGCACGTTTGTCGGTAAATGAGGGTTAAAACATGCGTCACATCGTCTCCTCATTACTTGTAAATCACCTCTTAAAAGCGAACCGAACACAGATCAGAGCAGAGGTAGATTTAGACGCCTAAAACCTAAATGAGCTCTCTGCAGATGCAGAGGAATGCCAAATCTTTCTCTGCTGAAGGTAGCCATCCTTTCCTGTCTCTTGCTTCCCAACTAGCCAATAACCCACTAAAGGTCAGAGAAGATTAGCTGTGAGAATAACTCTGCCTAAAACGTCAGCCACACAGAGAACGTTTTTTTTTTTTGTTTTTTTTTTGTTGTTTTTTTTTAATGAACTGACTCAGACTTGTAGATGAGCAGTAAAACAGAACCTTCGCATAGCACTGCAGAGCAGGAAGTGAAGCATAAATATTCACTGAGCAAATATGGAAGCCGCAATGTGTGTATATATGCGCAAATGCACAAAAAAAAAAACAAACACAAAAAGTATACACATATATATATATATATATATATAATATAAAGATGCAATGGTAATAAATACACATAGTCAAGGGGAACTAGAGATAAAGCTGGCTATACACTAAAATAATTTCTAAACGTTACAAGGGGGGAAATCTATCAGTTTCTAACAGACAATGTGGTTTTTGGATTGAGAGAAAAAAAAAACATTTATTGTAATGTGCATCCCAAATCAAATGTAGAATTCCAAAACACTGATTAGGGTAGTCAAAAATGTTCTTCAATTTTGAAGATAACATTCAAACTAAAGTCTGGTTTATGATCAGCTTACAGTTACTCACACCAGTGGTTATCTAATAAATGCCAGCTTTATATAAAAGATATATCTATACTTTACAATTCATCAACAGAATGAAAGGTCATATCAGTCTACAAACTTCCTAGAGCAACTCAAAGTACAGAAACGGGTGCCAAACCACAAAGTCCAAAGTACCTTTAAAGTAGAACCCCATGGGTCCATTTTTTATTTTTGTTTCCATTTGGGATATAAAGTAAGGGATGGTTATAACCCGTTAGTTTTTATTTTGCCATCTGTGCCCCATTGAGGACATTTACCTTCACTTCCTGTCCCATAGCCAAAACAGGAAGTTGGAGGAAATCACTGCAAATTAAAGGAATCTATTGCAGACCCCCACCAGAACTAGTGTCAGTATTGGAAGGTTGCCTCTCTATAACTATCAAACCAAAATTTGGGATTTTCTGTTACTTTCAATGATGATGGTCAACAGAACAAATAGAGAAGGATAATCTCCCTAACAAGGGCTGAGACAGCTAAAAAAAAACCTGACAGGTGTTCTAATTCTTCTCCCCATTGTCCTAAAATAGAGAAAAGCTTTGCCTTTAGTTATACTTTGTAATACTGCCACATAATATCAGCCAACACGTTTCAGGAGCAACAAAAATGTCTTCTTCATCAGGGAATAAAATAAGAACTTGAATGGACTCAAAGGGAAACTACAATCTAATGGAGGGGTTCATGGACCCCCAATTGGTCCATGGATGGGTTTCAAAGTGTCCAAAAAAAAAAAAAAAAAAAAATATTCCACAATTATTTACATTCACTATATAGCCCTACTCCTTGTCCCAAAAAATGGTTATTCCGCTCACCCCCCCCCCCAACCCCTTCCACTGTGTGAGCGGGTGAGGAATTCACTCCCCGCAGTCGGTTTCACATTTAAAAATCACTGCAGCTGTGCAGGGCTATCCCAGTCATTCATTCTGAGAAATCTGTGAATGAAAAAAATGACAAGTCCCACCTGTCACCGTGGCAGACCGCTTGTAGTTCTTAAAGAGGAAGTAAACCCTAATGGGTTTTACTTCCTCTTCATTTCCCTGCAAAGGTAAAGCATAATGGGCTACTATGCATAGTATAGTAGCCCATTAGGTGTCCCTTACCTGAAACCGAAGCCTGCAATGCCACACCTCTGTCCCCACTAGCAGGGAGCGTCCATCTTCACCCCTCTTATTTCCGGGGCCACGAACTCCAGCTCTGTGACTGGCCAGAGTTGTGTGACGTCACACACGCGCCAGAGCCACAAGTCACGTCATGACCCCTTTAGAAACAGCACGATCTGCCCTTTCTAAAGTGCGCATGCGCCGTAGACATCGGCACATGGCTTTATTGTAAACATCTCCTAAACTGTGGAGGTTTAGGAGATATTTCCAGCACCTACAGGTAAGCCTTAATATAGGCTTACCTGTAGGTAAAAGTGGTTATACAAGGTGTACAACCACTTTAATGAACTGCGATGATGCTGGTGAGCACTCCCTCCAGGTTTCTAAAAGAAAGCCTGTACTTAGTATGAGCATTAAGCTGGATTAAGTGTCTGCAGGAGCCAGACAACACAACTGCAACCCACCAATCACAGGGGGGGGGATATATATAATAAAAGCCATTTTTTACTACAAAAAATGTGCATTTACTTATATTTTTAACTAAAAAGCGCTCTTATCCTTTAACCGCTTCAGCCCCGGAAGATTTTCCCCCCTTCCTGACCAGAGCGTTTTTTGCGATTCGGCACTGCGTCGCTTTAACTGACAATTGCGCGGTCGTGCGACGTGGCTCCCAAACAAAATTGACGTCCTTTTTTCCCCACAAATAGAGCTTTCTTTTGGTGGTATTTGATCGCCTCTGCGATTTTTATTTTTTTGCGCTATAAACAAAATAAGAGCGACAATTTTGAAAAAAAACGCATTATATTTTACATTTTGCTATAATAAATATCCCCCAAAAATATATCAAAAAACAATTTTTTTCCTCAGTTTAGGCCAATCGTATTCTTCTACATATTTTTGGTAAAAAAAAAAAAAAAAATCGCAATAAGCGTTTATTGATTGGTTTGCGCAAAAGTTTTAGCGTTTACTAAATAGGGGATAGTTTTATGGCATTTTTATTATTATTTTTTTTTACTAGTAATTGCGGCGATCGGCGATTTTTATTGTGACTGCTCGTTATGGCGGACATTTTTGACACATTTTTGGGACCATTGTCATTTATACAGCGATCAGTGCGATTAAAAATGCACCGATTACTGTGTAAATGACACTGGCAGTGAAGGGGTTAACCACTAGGGGGCGGGAAGGGGTTAAGTATGTCCTAGGGGAGTGATTACTAACTGTAGGGGGATGGGCTAGCAGTGTCATTACTCTGATCACTGCTCCCAATGACAGGGAGCTGTGATCAGTGACACTTGTCACTAGGCAGAACGGGGAGATGCTGTTTACATCAGCATCTCCCCGTGAGGCGATCGCGGGTATCCCCGCGGCGATCAAGTCCGCGGGACCCGCGACCCGACTCACCGAGCTACCGGCCGGTGGCGCGCACACAATGGCACGGCGGGGAATTCAAATGGACATACCTGTAAGTCCATTTGCCCAGCCGTGCCATTCTGCCGACGTACATCGGCGTGCGCCGGTCGGGAACCGGTTAAGCTGCTCTGTATAAGGTCTAGCGCCCTCTTAAAGTATTACTAACCCACAAGAGTAAAATCAGTCTGTATATGCAGTAAAGCATGCTTGTTCTCACTTTAGAACCTAAGGGGTTAATCCTGCACTGTGTAAAAAGGATGCTTGATGCTGTTATCTGACCTTCTTCCACTGTCACCAATCTATCTCCTGATAGAATAGAGCCTTTGGAGTCACTCTGCACATACTCAATTTGGTGTGTATTGCAAAAGTAGTTTTTTGTTTGTTTTTTCTTTGGAAGGGTGCATATGATCAGCACAGGACACTATCAGCACTATCCAGACAGCCTCATAGGACAGTCAAAGCAGAACGAAAACCCCTCCTACAAGCTTTAACCAGTGCTCGGCCGGACACGGATAGCAGTCAAGCGACAAGACTACTATATAATACTGATGAAAAAAAAAAAAAAAGGTATTTAGCAGTTTATATTTAGTAAAATATTTGCATTTCCATGTTCTGTGTACTACCAGATATAGTGAATGCAGGGGCCTGGGTTTAATAGCACTTTAATTACTGGATCCATTTATATAAGTTAGCAATAGCTATGTTGAAATTTTTTTGTAAGTTGATCCAAAGCACCATAGTGACTCATCTAGGACTCATCACTTTACTGGATCCAAGCTCAGACCTGACTGTTAAACATGAATTTCATAATTCATTTAAGTATGTTTGATTGGCATTAGTCATTATTTCTTACAGAGTTATTCTTCAACACCAGTAATTTTATTAGGGGTTTCTATTGTTTGCAATGTCTACATGCTGCAGTTAGTTGTGACACTCTCTATTCCAGCATCAAATCCACTGCTCCTTCTTGCATTCTAAAAGCTATTCCAATGACTTGCTAAGAGCTATAAAATCTATCATTATAACAAACCGTTACTCAGCCTGGCTTGTAACTTTCCACTCACGCACATATTCAAGATAATCATCATAAACAGAGAAATAGAATTGCAAAATCCTTACATACATCAGCAAATAACCTGTAATGTATCCATTTGATTTCCCTCAGAGCTTTACTTATAAATCCAAACTAACAGAGATAGGTAACTAAATCTAGAGATACTACTTTTCCCATCAATGGATGGAAAGTTACCATCCTAGCTGGTCTTTAACCAGTAATACCCCAATTTAAAGCAGACCTTCAATGAAAACACACTAAACACTCTATTGCAAGACATGTTTACAATTTTACTTGTCAAATGACTTGTTATTCTGATCATCCATTGCAAATTACAATATTCTGACACAATGCATGGCCAGGCAGACAGCATATGAAACTTATTATCATATTGTATACTGATTGAGCCAATGGGCTTCCAGGTTTTCCCTCTCTGTCGCAAGCCTAATCAATGGACAATAAATCAGCATAGCTAGCTTTGTCCAATGAACAGGAAGGCGATTGTAAGGCTTTATGGACACGGGACGTTTTACAAGCTCCCCTGAATGATTTAACTTTGCAGATAGTAAACTACGTTTAAAAACGTCAGTTTTGCTGCGTTTACATGCCGCATTTGCATTTAGAAGCCTTTTTTAAAAATTTTTTTTTTTTTACAAATAAAAAAGCCTGTAAAAGAAACGCAGCTGAACGCGAGTTACTGTGTTTACAAGCTGTTAGATGTTTGGCATTATAAATGCCTCTGAACATTCGTCCTGAACGCAATTTTCTTGCTTTCCATAAAAATGCTTCTAAACTCAACTGCCTAGAAATGACTATAAAGGAACCTGTGTACATGTACTGATAAGATAACAGAGAAGAGTTCAGGGGCAGCTGAAAAAAACGCCCAACTGATCCTAAACGTCCATTTACCAGCAGCAGTGTACATGAGGCCTACGAAAAAGTTTTGCTTAATCAGGAAATAAAAGCAAGCATGTGTAAATTAATAATACAGTAAAAGCTTGGATTGGGAACATAATTTGTTCCAGAAACCAGTGTTAATTTTGGCAGCAAATTTCGATTTTGTTTTAATCTTAGTCCTAAAATGGCAGTTTAGATATAGTACTATTTTAGTCTTCTGCAATTTAGTTGTATTTAGTCTACTAAATCTCCAGTAGATTTTTTATTTTTATAATACTGCACAGTACAAAGCACTGCTTGTGCACATAGGCGTTATAAGCCGAATTCCAGAAACTCAGCTACTTTGTAAAAGGTGAAGGCACACTGAGTTAAAGTGGATGTAAATGCGAAATTTTTTTTATATCAATTAGAGTATAAGATTTCCTATCATTTGAGCCCAGACTTGCCACACAGAGTTAATCCAGCTCTGAGTAATCTTCTTTTATTGTTCAGTGAGATAAAACTTGACAGAGAAAAACTTTGTCAAATCCTCCCCCTTGCTGTGAGTGACAGGTGATTTACATCTCGTGCACTAGCCTAAGACATGCATTATTTTTTAATTCCCCCTCCCACTCCTTTCTTCAGCAGCTCTGCAAGGATTGGCTGTTCCACACCTTGATTTGGCATGCTGAAGTCATGTGGTTACTTTCCTGTCTTTTCACTGGATGTTAGAGATCATAGCAGAAGTTCAGTGTTAGAAATACACAGGAGAAAATACATATTGACAAGGGGAGTGTAGAGGTGGGCGGGGAGTCTACTGACATCACGACTCCACCCACCGAGCTCCAGACACAGAATATCCAGTTTTTCGGGTCTCATAACAGACAGAGGGGAGACATTTGATAGGTAAAGATACATGCAGGAGGCATGTATATCCTTATAGATAACCCCTATGGCAGTAGTTTAGAAAGGATGACATTGGGTTTACATCCACTTTAAGTCCAAGGAGATGCAGGACATCTCCTAGGCTTACCTCTATTATTTACATTTGCTAACAAGTTTATTGCTCTGCAAAAGACACTCCAATGATCAGGGAGGAGGAAACTGCCTGAAACTTTGCTGCCCATTCACAGAAGCCTTTGTATTTTGTGAATATGTTCAGTGTTACTCTCCCAAGACTACAGCGATAGCTGTCTTCCAGGAAATCTATAAAGCTGTCAGATATAAATAATAGAACTAAGCCGAGCAGGTGTCATGCACCTCCATGGACTAAATTTATAGTGTGCCTAAATTTTTTTTTTTTTTAAATAGCTAAATTTATAGGATTCGGCTTTAATGTACAAAACATCTGGCACCTGTGGATGTATTTCTGCATTCCTTGCAGCTACTGGCACTTTTCCTGTCCCATCAGGAAAAAAAAAACAAAGTATAGCATGCTGAAAAGCCCATACTTAGCCAGGCGATAAGGTGATTGGCACAGGCATCACCAAACACTGAGAAACCCATTTCGATGCATATCCTACAAGATGCACCCTGCTGATGTTCCTGCGCAACTGTTAAAGCATCTGACTGCATATTAAAAGAAAAAAAAAAGTAATTTGTTATGTTTAAACGCACACACAAAAAAAAAATGCTGCTTTTTTTCCGTCTGGACCATTTCTGGAAAATCATTCAAAACGTATCTAAAAGCACTTGTGATGCTTATTACAAATTCAGAATTGGACAGTTACTTACACAAAAGAAAAAAAAATTGTGTTCTCTACTGCTAAATGCATATGACTAAACCACAAACACATTCACTTGAAATTGTAAAAAGGGAAACACACATTTGAAGGTCTACATTTTCTAAAGTGACCAACTGTGTATAGAAACCTGTTTCAAAAAGGAAACAAAGTCATCTGCTGACATGTCTATGTGAATGATTCACACCTGTATTGCTTAAATGTGTGAAGAGTTATTTAATGCAGAATGGATTTCTATGACTGATTACATAGAACAAAAATAGCTTTATGCGTATACAGTATGTGGCTTCTGTCAACAACCCTCTTCAAGCACTTAGTGAGCACTATACAAATCACAAATGTGTGAAAAATCATAGTGAACTCGAGAAAAAGAAAAAGCCGGTTTCTTAAAATAAGAGTGGGGTGAAGCCTCCATTAACCACTTCAGCCCCTGGAAGATTTACCCCTCTTCATGACCAGGCCATTTTTGAGGATAGTTTTTTTTATTTTACTAGTAATGGTGGCGAACAGCGACTTATAGCGGGACTGCGATATTGCGGCAGACAAAGCAAACACCTGACACTTTTTGGGGGGCCAATGACACAAATACAGTGATCAGTGCTAAAAAAATATGCATTGTCACTAGCGTCAGGGGCGAACAAAGGGTTAAATGTATGCCTAAGTTGTGCTTACCCATATGGGGAGGTGCTTTGACTAGGTGAAGGCAAAGATCCATGCTCCTGCTTAGCAGAAACCAAGGATCAATACCTTCCCCTGTGACAGAACGACTATCTGCCTTGTTTACATAGGCAGATTATCGTTCTGCCTCTGTACTGTGTAATCGGTGGGCGCCGGCAGACATCTAGTCCATGGTACCCTGCTGCTGGGCTTTCGCTGTGCAAAATTATATGATCTGGCACAGAGTGGCTGCCCTACCACAGTAAATGTATGGTGGGTGATCCGCAAGTAGTTAATCTACATGTGATAGCCCACCTCCATTGTGTTTAGCTGGTTAGTGGGCATGGAGGTGGAGGGAGGGAGGGAGTGGGTTGTCATTTGTCACTGTGTATACGCCAACATGTGTGACTAGTCACATGGGGCTGCCCAGATGTGATGGGGAGGAAATGCTCAGCATAGAAACTGAAAACTGAGCATGTGCAGAGTTGAGACCACAGCTGCAAAATCCCTAGCTAAATAAAGGACATGAACAGAAGGTGGAGATAGAGAACAGCAGGATCAACCAGGTTTTTTTTGCAGAATACAGAAAACAAATCTTACAGTGGCTGAGTATGAACAGCATGTAATAAAGCATTTATTGGTAGTTTTTTATGATGTGGGTTTAGTGACACTTTAATCCTGCTTTCATAGTGGTGCTGTCCGGTCCATTCAGCATGGAATCTATGAACAGATCTCCTGCTGAGCTGGAGCAGGGTGTTGTATTAGCTTCCCTTCAGTGGTTTAGCTCCAAATACCAGAGCTTTCCAGACCCATATTACATCTAGGGGCAGCTGGATGTAAATGGACATCAGACTACCTCCAATCTGTACAGTTTAGATCAAAAATAATGGAAAAGGATGGATTCCTTTTCTATTGCCTTTTCCAAACCTGGACGAACACAGAACAAATCAGATGTAAAGGGGCACAGGTCTGTTTACACCTGCATGACTACAGGCTTACATAGAGCTTCACGAAATGGACCAGAAAGCCTGAAGCAACCCACAAATGAGTCAGTTTGATTTGTTCAACCAGTGGGTTGATGTGGATGGGGGAATCCTCCATGCTGAACTACAGTATTCTGACAGCAGGGAGACTTCCTCACCATAAGAATACATTGATCAGAGCTGCCAGCTGCAGCTGGCAGTACTGATCGAGCAGCAAAAAAAAGACAGGGCGTTTGTACACTTGTCGATCGATAGATTGACTTCGGTACAACCTCCCTGCTCACACACTGAACCAGATGAATTTTAAAGTGTAGACAAGTCAAGCTTGCGTCATTCTGATACAAAATAGAAATGGGTTTGGGGCAGGGTGGATATAAATCAAATGTTTTTTTTTTTTTTTTAATAAAAAAAAAAAAAAAAAAAAGATTTTTATCAAATTTATTTTAATGAAATTCTTTTGGAGTAAAAATCTATCTAAAGATAGTTTTCTATTTAAGATACATTAATAATTTTGTTTATTCAGCATGAAATGGAGCTTAGTTATGTAGCATGAGGCTGTATATCCTGCAATATTTACATTTTTGGTAAACTCGTTCAATGAATCCAAGCTCTGCAAGCTGAGATAACATGCACTGCATTGATACATTCACACAATGTCACAGTAACCATAATATTCCTTTATCCCATTGTTTTGCAAATCTATATACATTACAAACTGTATGATTGAATCGGTTCTGATATCGCTGTTTTACTAACCTGACAACTTATTATGCTAAATAGGAAACCTTAATTTTGTTTGCAATTATTAAAAGATTCTAACTACCAGCACGAATAAGTCCTTACAATTAAAGAGCACCTGTTATTTTAGATTCATCATGGCAGCGCCTGTTAGTGGTCATCCACTCACCCGCTGCCGCCACGTCCCTCACCTTGTTGTGTCACTGCAACATCACCAGCCGTCTCATTAACCACTTGCTTACCGGGCACTTAAACCCCCCTCATATCCAGACCAGTTTTCAGCTTTCAGCGCTGTCGCACTTTGAATGACAATTGCGCGGTCATGCAACACTGTACCCAAATGAAATTCTTATCATTTTTTCCCCACAAATAGAGCTTTCTTTTGGTGGCATTTGATCACCTCTGCGGTTTTTATTTTTTGTTAAAAAAATTTAAAAAGACCGAATTTTTTTAAAAAAAAAATTATTTTTTTTTATATTTTGTTATAAAATTTTTTAAAAGGGTAATTTTTCTCCTTCATTGATGTACAGTGATGAGGCGGCACCAATGGGCACTGATAGGTGGCAGTGATGGGCACTGATGGGTGGCAGTGATGGGCACTGATCTTGTACACTGCTAGGTGGCACTGATTGGCACCACTGGTGGGCATTGTTAGGTGACAATGGTGGGCATTGATAGGTGGCACTTGTAGGCATTGATAGGTGGCACTTATGGGCATTGATACGTGGCACTGGTGGGCACTGTGATGTGGCAATGTCAGGTTGCACGGTCAGTGGGTATTGTTGGCACAATTGAGGCACATATGAGGCATTATTGCCTCCTCCTCTTCGGGACCGATGTCCCTTGCTGCTGAGCCGGTGATCGGCTTTTTTTTCTCCTCGCACTGTCAGCGCGAGGAGAAAAAAAAAACGATCACAGAGCTTTTGTTTTGATCATGTGATCAGCTGTCATTGGCTGACAGCGGATCACATGGTAAGGGGCCGGGACCGGCCCCTTACACAGATCGGTGATCACCCAAGTCTCAGTGACTCGGTGATCACAGGGCGCGCGCAGGGCACGTGCACAGGGGAGGACGTCATATGACGGCCTCCCGGGAATTCAGGTCCGCGCTGTAGCCGTCATTCGGCTATAGCGCGGATGCCAAGCGGTTAAAGTGAATGGGGATGTCGGTGAGTCAACAGCGGGTCAGAGGAGGAGCCACTGCAAGACAGAGATGACAGTTCTTTAAAAATTATGATTTAAACAGAGTTGATTTAAATCAAATCCACCCTGGATAAAAATGCTAAACGCCCGTTCAGGTTGGATATGTTAGAAATTTACAACTATTAACCACTTCAGCTCTGGAAGGTTTCACCCAACGAGGGCATTTTTTGCTATTTAGCACTGTGCTGCTTAACTGGCAAATGCACTGTCATGCAACACTGTACCCAAATTAAATTTCTCTCATTTTTTCACACAAGTAAAGCTTTCTTTTGGCGATATTGATGGCCTCTGGATGTTTTTTTTATTATATAAACACAAAAAAAAAAAACAAAAAAAAAAAAAAAAAAAGGACCAGACATTTTGCTAAACCTCAATAATATTTTACTTTCTGCTATAAAAGCCATCCAAGAAAAATAAAAATAAATAAAATTGAAATAAATTTAGGTCAAAATGTATTCTTGTAAAAATAAATAAAAAATGAAGTATATAGTAAACTGGTTTGCGTGAAAGATATAACATCTACAAACAATGGTATTTATACTGGAATTTTTATTTATCTATTTTTTATACTAGTAATGGCAGCAATCAGCTACTTAGTGAGACAATCTGACACTTTGTGGGAACTGTCACTAATACAGTGATCAGCGCTAATAATATGTACGGTCACTGGCTGGGAAGGGGTTAACATCTAGGGGCAATTGAGGTTAATTAATTGTGTGCCTGTGTGTAATATGTGCTGCTTTTTACTACAGATTGATTTGTTTCTTTTTCCTGCTTTGCAGAGAAAAGAAACAAAGTGATTATTCCCTCTGTATAGAACCCTGTGTTTGTCAACTGTGATTCAACACAGCGGATCAGCAGATCCCGGACATGAATCATTGGCCAACTGCTGCTGACAAATTCCCGCTGGGTCAGATCACAGTGGAGAAGGCTTGCAGGGGCAACCGCACCCGAACCCCGGAAACAGACAGCAACGTATGGGTACATCGCTGAGCCTGTAGGAGCTCCCCTCGCAGTGCATGTACTGTGGCAGGTTGGCAAGCTGTTAAAGTGGTTGTAAACCTTGACTTCTACCAAGGGAAGTGACTGTCCTCAAGTGATACACAGAGATGAAACAAATCCTCCTATATAAAATGTACCTGTCTATCTGCAGTCTTCTCTACATCCTTCAAAGTGCTAAATTATAAAGCCTGTCAGAGAGTCCAGAAAAAAGGGGGCGGAGAGCTAAAGGTTACACTCTACAGTGAGGAGAGCTCTGAGAGCCAATTGGAGGGAAGGGGCACACATCCCTTTATACAGAAACAGAGCTGAGGCTGTCAATCTACTGGAAATCCCTCCCGTCAACTTTTTTCTCTTATGCCTCGTACACATGATCAGACTTTCCGCCAACAAAACTGTGGAAGTTTGTTCGAAGGGTGTTGACTCAAACACACGGCCACACAAATGTTGGCCAAAAATTAGGAAAGTAGTGACGTACTACGTAGTTTTTCAGCTCATTAGCGCCACCCTTTGGGCTCCTTCTGCTAATTTCATGTTAGAAGTTTGGCGAGTGTTGATTTGCGCTTTTCATTTCGTTTCTGAACAGCCATTTGTCAACCAGACAAGTTGCGGAATCGGAGGAGATAACGTGTTATTTATTATTGTCCTTGGAGTTATTGCTTTGACATTATTTTTTTGGTTGAATAATGATTTGATTTGATATATTTTCTATATTTGTGGATGCATAGAATGCACTTTTTGGTTATGTTCTATTGGCAGATAGATAGCATGTTTTTTTTTTTTTTTTTTTTTTAATGCACAATAAAAAAAAAAATTGTGGAGAATAATACTTGGCTATGTGTTCTACTTCAAACGACAGTTTGGGAGTAGGCAGTTACATTTAAAAAAAATACAACATAAAATTGACAAGGGACACCAACATAGTATCCTTGATCTTAAAAACTCCATCAGTATCACCAGCAAAGCAGCTTCATTATTATCTCATTAAAGAATAAGAGAATTGTGTGCTGCATTTGGAGATTCCATAATTTGCCACATCATGAATGTTAATTCTCCATTATAAAACGCTAGTTTACAAGACCGACCACTTCTGGCTCGTCCTTGCTTCCGAGCATGCGTGTTTGTACTTTGGACTTTTGTCTGACGGACTTGTGTACACACGCTCGGAAAATCCGACAACACACATTTGTTGGCGGAAAATTTGAAAACATGCTAGTAAACATTTGTTGGCGAAAAGTCTGACAATTGTCGGATGGAGCATACACATGGTCGGATTATCCGCCAACAGCCTGACATTGAACATTTCCCATCGGAAAATCCGATCGTGTGTACGGGCCTTTAGTGTCAGGAAAACTTGTCAGAAGTGACTTAATTGAGACAAGTACACACTAGAGGGATATGCTTTGTTCATATATCATGTCTGAGGTTTACAACTACTGGAAGGCCCACCCAAGCAACCCATTTACATTATATTCATTTAGGAAGACACTTGAACTACAGTCATTGGTTAATTTTGTTCTTCGAACATTTCAAAATTTGACTCAGCTTTAAAGTGGAATTTAAGGCTGGAACGAACTAAGCTTAAAACTGCCCCCCCCCCCCGAACCGAAAATTGGCAGACAGGCAGGATTTTTAATGTGGAAAAGACTTGCTTTGTCTCTTCAGCATTAAGGTTTCGTACCTGCATGTTAGCCCTGGTACAGTAAGCTGAACATGCACACCTCACTAAATAAATAAGGCAACGCCGAAGCTGACTGCACTACCGCGCTTTCTCCCCCCAGCCAATGACAGCAGCCCATGATGGAGACCGGGAAGCTGGCCGCCCCAAGGTGTCAGCGGCTGGTATGGAGTTCCGGGGACAACACATCGCTGGATTCAAAGCGAGTATAATTCTGTTTTAAAAAGGCAATACCGGTAGTTTCCCTTTTTAATTTACACCACTTTTTAACCTATGTATATAAAATCTCTCTTTTACAAACATCTGATATAGATTGTTCCCATGACAGAGGAATCCCAGAGTTTTCAGGCAGACAGCTGCTGTTCCACCTCACATTTGCTGGCAATTCCCAGCTTTCACAATGATAGGTGGGAGTACCAGTTGTAAAAGATACTTCTATCAAAAACCTAACCATCTGACACAGTGTTAATAACCACTGCTGATCATAAGAAATACTGTTACTTTAGTGTCTACTCTGGTTTGTTCATCTGCAAACCAAAATGATTTGCTTTGATCTGCCTACGATATCAATTAAAGCAACTGGACAAGTCAAATAAAAAACAAACTACTATCTAAGGCTGGATCCGGTGAATTTCACCCTTGGTTTTCACTGCAAATTTTCTAAGCAATTCTAATAGGAATTGTCAAAAACTGATTTTCACACACTTTTTTGGTGAATGAAGGGGGGGGGGGGCTGAACTGGGGGACCCACATAATTTTTTTTTACATTTAGGAGTGGAATTCCACTTAAAATCCATACCAGACATGAAAGGGCTTGGAGTGGATTGAACAGCACCACAGTGCTCAAAAAAACACACAGGACTCTTTAAGTTTGCAGTAAATTCACACCGCACATATGTGAACCAGCTCCATAGAAAAGGCAGTCTGCCAGTTCACATCATGGGAATCAGATGCAGTTCAAAATGCAGCCAATTCACATACGTGAACAGAGTGCGTTCACATATAGAGCTTTCTTTTGGTGGTATTTGATCACTGCTGATTTTATTTTTTAGCGCTTTAAACAAAAAAAAAAAAAAATTATGGATTTTTTCATTGTTTTTACTAGTAAGGGCGGCGAGCAGCGATTTTTAGCAAGACTGCGACATTGCGGCGGTCAAATCTGATGCTAAGTGACACTTTTTGGGGCCCAGTGACACCAATACAGTGATCAGAGCTAAAAAATGCACTGCCACTGTATAAATGACACTGCCGGGGGGGGGGGGTTAATAATAAGTGCAAACAAAGGGTTAAGTGTGCTTCTAGGGATTGATTTCTAACTGTGGGGGGGGGGTGGACTGACTGGAGAAAGAGAGACATCTGTGTTCCCGATTAGTAGGAACAAAAGAGCTCGCTCTCCCTCTCTGACAGAACAACGATCTGCCATGTTTACGTAGGCAGACCGCTATTCTGCCTCTCCTACGAATCATCAGCGGGTCCCAATGGCTCAGAACCGACCCAAGGAATCAAGTACAGGTATGTGATTTTGCCGCAGTATATGAACGTGAGGCAGTCCTTAAAGGGGTTGTAAAGCCTTTTTTTTTTTTTTTAAATAACAAACAACAATCATACTTGAGTTTTGCATAGAGTGGCAACGATCCTCCTCGTCTGGGGTCCCTCCACGGCGCTCCTGGCTCCTCCTCTTCTGGGGTCCCTCCACTACTCGAGTGCCCCAACAGAGAAGCACTTTCCCTGGGGGCAAACTTGAAGGCGTGCTCCCGTGTTCTTCTGCTGCATCCATGGACACAAACAGCAGAACGCGCCCGCCTGCCACCCCACGTCATTGGATTTGATTGACAGCAGTGGGAGCCAATGGCTCCTGCTGCTATCAATCTATCCAATGAGGACCCAAGACAGCCGGCTTGTGTTCACATCTGGTGGTGTTTACATCTTGTTTGCTTTTTTCCCCACTTTATGATAAGCACACAGACTTATCATATTTATTGTTTGAGGATTTCATTGAAGATGTAGTTCAATCACAGACACACAGGACGGGACTTTATTCACTTTTATAAGACCGATTTATGTTGATTCACTTTGTACAGGAAGCGCTGCACATTATTTGCTATTCTTTGTGTACAGAGTAGCATGACCGCCCAATTGTCAAAGTGTGAGAGCGCTGAAAGCTGAAAACTCGCTTGTCAGGAAGGGGGTTATAAGTGCCCAGTAAGCAAGTGGTTAAAGGGGTGGTAATGTATAAAAAAGCTTACCTGTAGGTAAAATTAATATCTCCTAAACATGCACCGTCTGGGAGATATACCAGTGAGCAGCAGCTGGTGACGTCACTGGTGCATGTGCTCTGAATGAACAGCATACCCGCACCATTCCTTCAGAGATCTGTGCCACGCATGGGAGCAATGTCATCACGGCTCGGCCAATCAGATGGCTAGAGCCAGCGAACCCGGAAGGAAGACCAGGTGAAGATGAAAGCACTGTCAGTGGTGACAAAATGCTGCTGGAGGGCTTTAACTTAAGTATTTCATAATGATATTACCTTGCAGGGTACGATGTGGTTCATAACACATTCACTTTGCATATATGTGAACAGAGACTTTATGTAAAATCTCAACACCACACAAATGGTTCTGTGTATGTATATATATATATATATATATATATATATATATATATATATATATATATATATATATATATATATATATATATATATATATAAAATCAGCTGTACTACCTGCCAAAGGTTTTCTGTGTCCATCCATCCAGTCCTGTGATTTACACAGCCATTACAATAAGAAAAAATAAATAAAAAAGAAGGAGGGAAGCTAAACAGCAGCTAGTGGTGTAAAAGCACACCACCACCACAGGTAGCAGCCCACACAGAAAATAAAGCAATGTCCTCTCTTTACCCCCAGCCCTGGTAAGGGCACTAACTGCATGGAGTTTGCCTGTACGTTTTCCTTCCAAACTCCAGACAAGTTGTGTAATTCATAATAATGTGTATGTGTGCATGTGACCTTAGACTGTAGACACAAGCGTTTCTACATGTTTTACGCTTATTCTTTCTCTGCCACGCCAGCACACAAAAAAGCTAGAAGATACAAGGAAGAGGACAACAGTCTGCCAAGAATCACAACATTCTTTAGCAGTGGAACTTAAGTATAAACATTGTAACAATTTGTCCTTTAGATCAAAGGAATACACTTTGGTGTGTAAATGAGCAAAGTTTAACCACTTAAACACTAAACCCTTTTTCTGACATTTATAATTTTTAGTAGAGACCCAAGAGAATAAAATAGCGGTTGTTGCAATATTTTATGTCACACTGTGTTCACGCAGCAGTCATTCAAAAGCAATTTTTTTGGAAAAAATAACTTTAATGAATAAAAAAAAAAACAGTAAAGTTAGCCAATTTTTTTGCATAACGTGAAAGATATTACGCCACTAGAATCGTGATCTTTATTCTAAGTAAAAAACCATTGCGATTCTCTTTTTGGCCAGAATCGTGCAGTTCTAGTATACAGGCGAAAAAAAAAAAAAGTGTGTGTAAACAAGACATAATGCATGCAACACACAAAAAAAAGTCACTTGAAATATGCTGTGCTCTGGAGTGAATGCACAACATTGGACACCAAAACTGTCAATTCTTAGGTATTCAGGCATTTTTCTCTACTGATCTAAAGACAGCCTGTTTGTAATGGACCTGTGCACACAGGAACATGAACTTAAGCTGGTCATACATGGATAGAAAAAAAGGAATAAAAATGTAAATGTTCATTCAATGGCCCAATTGTTGTATCAGTAAAGTTCCCTGTGAACTTCAACATCTTTCCAATTATCAACATTAACCCCTTCACGCCAACGTACCACAAATATGTGGCCTTCGGCTCTAAAGGGTTGTACCGGGGTGATGCATGCAGCTGCAAGCATCACCCCGGAATTTTATTTTTTTTTTTAGAGCCGACGGTCTGCTTTCTTGTAATAACTGATGCGGCTAAGCAGCTGCTCAGCTGTTATTACGAGCAGGCTCACGCTCTTGTCCCACCAGAAGGCCCAAACAACCAGCAGGCACATCCGTCCACTGGCCGGAGACCCGAACGAAGCCGGAATCAGCTTTGATCAGATCTAGAAACCAGGAAGCCATGTCATGACATCACTTCCTGTTTACTAAAGCCTTAAAAGCTGCCATTTTTTAAAAAAAATTACAGTATTCAGAAAAGCCAAACTTGGCATTTTGAATGCTTTTAAGTGCAAACAAGGGATTTGGGGTCTTATAGACCCCAGATCCCTATACTACATAAAGAGTCCTTGTCTCAAGGGATGTTCACTTTTATTGCTGTCACAAGGAATGTAATCAGATTTTTTATTTTATACTGTTCCTTTAAAAAAAAAAATACATTAAAAAAAATTTTAAAAACACCCCATCCCTCCATGCTCGCACGCAGAAGCGAACACATACAAAAGTCACGCCCACAAATGTAAACAGTGTTCAAACCACACATGTGAGGCATCACCGCGATCATTAGAGCATGAGCAATAATTCTAGCACAAAACCTTTAACTCTAAACTAGTAACCTGGAGAAAAAAAAAAAAAAAAAAAAAAAAGTGTACCATAGCTTGTCGCCATTCCACGAGTGTGCACAATTTTAAAGCATGACATGTTAGGTATTTCTTCACTCTAATATCTTTAACATTATACAAAAAATTGGACTAACTTTACTGTTTTGGTGTTTTTTTTTTTTTTTTTCTTCAATTCATGAAAGTGTATTTCTAACAAAAAAAAAAAAAATTTGCATTTCAAAGACTGCTGCGCAAATACAGTGTGACATATTGCAACGATTGCCATTTTATTCTCTAGGGTGTGTGTGTATATATATATATATATATATATATATATATATATATATATATATATATATATATATACACACACACATACACACACACACATACATACATACACACATATATACATATAAACACACACACACACGTTTTATGTTTTAACATATATAATATGTTTAGGGGAACCAAGTAATTTTCAAGCAAAAAATACAGATTTTAACTTGTAGGCAAGTGTCAAGAAAAGGCTTAGTCGTGAAGGGGTTATACTTGTTTTTTCCCCCAAATGGACAACCATTTGAGGACCACCCTATAGCAGTTTTACTGCTACAGGGTGGCACCTCTAGCCAGATAATGTATATGTATATACATGTGATCCGGTTCTTCCGGTTAGGGGGTAGTTTGGGTACAGTGTTGCATGACAAAGCAATTGTCAAAGTAATGCAGTGCCATAGAGCAAAAAAAGGCCTGGTCATGAAGGGGTGAAACCGCTAGAGGGGCAGTGTGAAAGTGTCCCCTATTCTGGCCATAACACAAAGAGTTTAGTTTGAAATTTTTCCTTTAAGAAGGTCTCTTCGATTTTCTAATTGTTAAACAAAACAAGTCTTAAAATATTTTACTGAAAAGGTAGTTGATGTTTGTAATAGACCTCCAGCGGAGGTAGTGAGACAGTCACCAGTAAATGGATTCAAACATGCTTGGGACAAACCTAGATCTCCACTCAAGATAAAAAAAAAAATTTATATTTATATATATATATATATATATATATATATATATATATATATATATATATATATATATATATATATATATATATATACACAAAATTAACCTCTGGAAGTTTTTACCCCATTCATGACCAGGCCATTTTTTTGCTATTCAGCACTGCGCTACAGTACCGTATATACTCGAGTGTAAACAGACCCGAATACAAGCACCTCATTTTACCACAAAAAACTGGGAAAACTTACTGACTCGAGTATAAGCCTAAGGTGAGAAATGCGCAGCTACTGTAAGTGGAAAAGGGGGTCAACAATGCCCATTTGCAGCCTCACTGTGCCCATTTGCAGCCATAGATGCCCCCAACTTCAAACTCGGTAGTTAGGGGTTCCTAGATGCCCCCTAGCTGCAGCCAAAATTTGGGGTCTTTCTGCAGATGGACACAGTTGACCGATTTGGGGCCCCGTATCTTGGGGCAAATTGGTGCTAGGAGCCCCAAATGTGGTGTGGAAATCCAGTGGAACCAGCACTACAACATATCCAAAGCTAGGATTCCTAGCACCAAGTGGCCCGAGACACGGGGGCCCCAAAGTCGGTATGGAAAATGTCAAGCACTTTTCTGCAAAAACTTGGCTTATACTCGAGTATATACTGTAACTGGTAATTGCACGATCAAGCAACACTGTACCCAAATTAAATTTAAATCATTTTTTTCACACAAATAAAGCTTTCTTTTCGTGGCATTTATTCACCACAGTTTTTTTTATCTTATAAATGAAAAAAATAAATTTAAAAAAAAAAACAAAAAAATAAATATTTTCTACTTTCTGTAATAAAACATATCTAAGAAAACCAAATTTCTTCATTAAATTTAGGCCAAAATGTACTGTGCTATGTCTAAAAAAAAAAAAAAAAAAAAAAAAAAAATTAAAACAAAATTCCAATAAGGGCCAGCTCATACAACATGCAGTCCAGTGTGGGTTTTTTTGCATCATAAACACACATGGAAAGTAGGTTCTATGGCTTCCAATGGCATAGTTCACGCCAGTATGGTCAGTTCCAGAGCTCCCCATTTCCAGAAAAAAAAAAAAAAGTAGCAAATGCTGCATTTTTCATGCACTGCACTGTACTGGAATGTGGTAAAACTAATCAAAAACACACAGGAAAGCAATGGATGCATTAAAAACGCACTGGACCTCAGTACAGTGAAAAAGGGAAAAAGGTAGTTAATAAAGCACCTGGAATGCATCAAAACCACGTCAGAAACACATCCAGAACAGATCTGGAGTGCGTTTTTGGTTTGTGTGAAAGTTATAGCGCAATACCATAATACACACTATGGTATATTTACTGGAATGTACACAGCTATAATGTACAACAATACTAATGTAGGATTACTGTCTTCTACCCTGGTCAACATAAGCTGTGCCATAAATGTGGAGCCAAGGGACATTTCTCCTCTAAACGTCCAGAACAGAAGTGTTCTTTGTGTCAGGAACGGGGGCATCTGGCCAGGGACCTTAACATCATTAAATGTAACCTATGTGATAAGGTTGGTCACCCTTATAGCCGGTGCCCTGAGGCTTTGCACAATAAGCCAGAGTTAGTGGAGGAATTTTTCCGTCTGAATAGAGAAGAGTCTGGGTTTGCGGAGGTTGTACCAGGGGATCCTAGTGTCTCTGTCCCATCAGAATCTGTGTCTCTGAGGCCCTCTGTGGTATCAGTGTCCCTCCAGTCAGTGTCAGAAAGTGTGGTTGTCAAGTCTGTGTCTGCACCTATTGTTTCTCCTAGTGTAGTAAAGGCAGCAGAGGGTGCTGAACCAGCGTGTATGGTGGTGCCAACCCCTCCTGCTCGGCGTAGCAGAAGTGCGGGTGGAGTGAGGGATGGATTGGATGATGGTGGAGGGGGAGGTGGGAAGGGCATGAGGGTGGCTGTTGCAGAATGCAAGGTGAATGACGTGGAAGTCGGGACGAATGACGTGGAAGTCGGGACGAATGACGTGGAAGTCGGGACGAATGACGTGGAAGTCGGGACGAATGACGTGGAAGTCGGGACGAATGACGTGGAAGTCGGGACGAATGACGTGGAAGTCGGGACGAATGACGTGGAAGTCGGGACGAATGACGTGGAAGTCGGGACGAATGACGTGGAAGTCGGGACGAATGACGTGGAAGTCGGGACGAATGACGTGGAAGTCGGGACGAATGACGTGGAAGTCGGGACGAATGACGTGGGGGGAGGGGTTAATGGGGGAGGGGGTTGGAATCACATCCTGATGGCGATTAAATCTCAAAATGTTTCTTAGCCTGGATTGCGTTTAAGTTGAGGTTCGGGGTTTGTAGTCATTAAAATATTTTTCTTTCTATGTAATCTTGTCAGGAAACGGTTTTCTTTACTTGCTGATGTAAGCACGCTTGTTTTTATTTAGTAGCTATTTTTGTGTAAATATGTTTTTATCCATGAACTGTATGTTTGTGTGATTTTTTTAATAAAAAAATTTACACGGCTATAATGTAATGGCAGGGATCAGCGCTTATAGTGGGACTGCGATAAGGTGGCGAGCAATCTGGAGCTAACGGACACTGGCTGGGAGAGTAACTGACGGACATCTCCAGTGACACTAATACGGGGATCAGTGATAATACTGTATACTGACACTGTACTAATGACACTGGCCGGGAAGGGGTTAAAAGAGGCAATCAAGGGATAAACTGAACATTTAACAATGTGTCCTGCTTATAGTTTCTGATCTGGCCGTTTTTTTCTTGCTGCTTTTCAGGGAGCAGAAACAGCCAGATCGCTGTATCTATGTACACAGAGTTCTGTGTCTTTGTAGTTGTGTGTGATTGGACACAGCTGACCTGCAGCCCAACTCGTGTTGAGTACACACGGTCGGATTTTCCTGACGGAAAATGTGTGATAGGACCTTGTTGTCGGAAATTCCGACCGTGTGTAGGCTCCATCACACATTTTCCATTGGATTTTCCGACACACAAAGTTTGAGAGCAGGATATAAAATTTTCCGACAACAAAATCCGTTGTCGGAAATTCCGATCGTGTGTACACAAATCCGATGGACAAAGTGCCACGCATGCTCAGAATAAATAAAGAGATGAAAGCTATTGGCTACTGCCCCGTTTATAGTCCCGACATACGTGTTTTACGTCACCGTGTTCAGAATGATCGGATTTTCCGACAACTTTGTGTGACCGTGTGTATGCAAGACAAGTTTGAGCCAACATCCGTCGGAAAAAATCCATGGATTTTGTTGTCGGAATGTCCAATCAATGTCCGACCGTGTGTACAGGGAATGAGTCTTTTCTCTGCCGTCACATTTCTGTATTAATGGGGTCAAACTGCCATTTGTTTTCAACTGCAGAAAAAAGGAAAACTCGGCACAGGAGGGAAAACACGATTTTTGTTCGGGAAATGACATGCATTCTATTTTATATACAGGAGCCACATACTACCTGATCCATGTGTTTATCTGCACTACCAGGTTTTTTTTGTGTTGGTTTGGCATTAAATTTGTCGCTGGGCGGTTTAACCCTGTGCGGGCCAAACCGCTTGGCTTCTGTGCCAAGTTTTATAATTAAAAAAAACAGATTGGTAAACAAAAAAAAGATCAAATGTTATAAGGGAGTGAAATTTTCAAATGGCATCCATCAGTCAATGAATGTACAAAGATCATTCCTACGAATAATCATTCCTACGAATATTCTTGTTTGGAAGTGTGTGTGTGTGTGTGGCCAGCATAGCACAATAAATAATAAAAACACATAAAGGAGACAAACAAAGGTGAAGGATGG
The DNA here is from genome assembly GCF_042186555.1 of Aquarana catesbeiana. Taxonomy (NCBI): domain Eukaryota; kingdom Metazoa; phylum Chordata; class Amphibia; order Anura; family Ranidae; genus Aquarana; species Aquarana catesbeiana. The sequence goes on along the minus strand of NC_133326.1, from coordinate 90,662,658 downwards.
GGCAGACACCTGGCGATGTGCGGGGGACGCTCCAGTGTGGGGCGTATATAAATAATGGGGTATCACTGATGAGGGGACACAGTGCGATGTGTATATTAATAATGGGGTGTCATTGATTAGGACATACACTGGGCAATGTGTGGGGGATGGTGCGGTGTATACTAATAGGGGGGTGTCAATGATTAGGACACACAGGGTGATGTGTGGGGGATGGTGCAATGTGGGGTGTATAGAAATAATGAGGTGTCAGTGATGAGGACACACGAGGTGATGTGTGAAGAGTATATAAATATTGGGGTGTCAGTGATTGATGAGGACACACAGGGTGATGTGTGGGGTGTATATAAATAATGGGGTGTCAGTGATGAGGACACACAAGCGATGTGTGGGGGGTATATAAATATTGGGGTGTCAGTGATGAGGACACACGGTGTGGGGTGTATATAAATAATGGGGTGCAGTGAGGACACGGGGTGTATATAAATATTGGGGTGTCAGCGATGAGGACACACGGGGTGATGTGTGGGGTGTATATAAATATTGGGGTGTCAGCGATGAGGACACACGGGGTGATGTGTGGGGTGTATATAAATATTGGGGTGTCAGTGAGGACACACGGGGTGTATATAAATATTGGGGTGTCGGTGATGAGGACACACGGGGTGTATATAAATAATGGGGTGTCAGTGATGAGGACACACGGGGTGTATATAAATATTGGGGTGTCGGTGATGAGGACACACGGGGTGTATATAAATATTGGGGTGTCGGTGATGAGGACACACGGGGTGTATATAAATATTGGGGTGTCGGTGATGAGGACACACGGGGTGTATATAAATATTGGGGTGTCGGTGATGAGGACACACGGGGTGTATATAAATATTGGGGTGTCGGTGATGAGGACACACGGGGTGTATATAAATAATGGGGTGTCAGTGATGAGGACACACGGGGTGTATATAAATAATGGGGTGTCAGTGATGACACACGGGGTGTATATAAATAATGGGGTGTCAGTGATGACACACGGGGTGTATATAAATAATGGGGTGTCGGTGATGAGGACACACGGGGTGTATATAAATAATGGGGTGTCGGTGATGAGGACACACGGGGTGTATATAAATAATGGGGTGTCAGTGATGAGGACACACGGGGTGTATATAAATAATGGGGTGTCAGTGATGAGGACACACGGGGTGTATATAAATAATGGGGTGTCAGTGATGAGGACACACGGGGTGTATATAAATATTGGGGTGTTAGTGATGAGGACACACGGTGTGTATATAAATAATGGGGTGTCGGTGATGAGGACACACGGGGTGTATATAAATAATGGGGTGTCAGTGATGAGGACACACGGGGTGTATATAAATAATGGGGTGTCGGTGATGAGGACACACGGGGTGTATATAAATATTGGGGTGTTAGTGATGAGGACACACGGGGTGTATATAAATATTGGGGTGTTAGTGATGAGGACACACGGTGTGTATATAAATATTGGGGTGTCAGTGATGAGGACACACGGGGTGTATATAAATAATGGGTTGTCGGTGATGAGGACACACGGGGTGTATATAAATAATGGGGTGTCAGTGATGAGGACACACGGTGTGTATATAAATATTGGGGTGTCAGTGATGAGGACACACGGGGTGTATATAAATAATGGGTTGTCGGTGATGAGGACACACGGGGTGTATATAAATAATGGGGTGTCAGTGATGAGGACACACGGGGTGTATATAAATATTGGGGTGTTAGTGATGAGGACACACGGTGTGTATATAAATATTGGGGTGTCAGTGATGAGGACACACGGGGTGTATATAAATAATGGGTTGTCGGTGATGAGGACACACGGGGTGTATATAAATAATGGGGTGTCAGTGATGAGGACACACGGGGTGTATATAAATATTGGGGTGTTAGTGATGAGGACACACGGGGTGTATATAAATATTGGGGTGTTAGTGATGAGGACACACGGGGTGTATATAAATATTGGGGTGTCAGTGATGAGGACACACGGGGTGTATATAAATAATGGGGTGTCAGTGATGAGGACACACGGGGTGTATATAAATAATGGGTTGTCGGTGATGAGGACACACGGGGTGTATATAAATAATGGGGTGTCAGTGATGAGGACACACGGGGTGTACCATGCAGGGATGAGGCCTCCACACACACATCCGACGTGTTTCTCATGCCCGGGGAGATCCCGGATGTGACACCTCACAGAGGAAGCGACAACAAACGGTTTGGGGGTCACAGATGTAAATATCCCCCTCCCCCACCCATACGATGCAGCCCGCCGCCCTCCCCCCCCCCCCACACACACACACCTTCCCTTACCGATCACAGCTCCGCGGCCTCCTACATGGCCCCGTCCGCGGGAACCCGGGACAATCCGAAGCCCCAGCGGCTTCCTTCCCCACCCAAAGGAGCCGATGGCGAAGCTCTCCCTCGGAGGTGGGGGATGGGGAGCCTCCAGACGTTCTCCAGCTCCCACCCTTTGCAGCGCTCTCACGTCCGAACGGTTACCGAGCACAGAAAGGTAGGTGAGGGCGAATAAGGCGGCACCGAAGCTACAACGACCTCCTACACCAACCTCTTATCCACCGCCCGTCCCGGCCGAGCTCAGAGTCCTCCTCGGCCAGAACTACACCTCTCTCTCTCTCTGGCTCTCGCGATACTTCCCTGACACGAAAGGGAAGCGGAAAAGCCCAGCTACTGTGGCATTGGCTAATTAGCGGGTCACGTGACCCACTCCGACGGCCATCTTTGTTTTGGGAATGGCTTGTTGTGAGATGTTTATTACAGCTGCCGAGTAGCTCGTTTCTGTAGCTGATGACCGTCAGCATTAAACTTCTTACAATATTATCAGTGACTTTTAGAGAGACATTAAAACCCAAAGCAGACATGTGTATTATATTGCATATACTTGCATGTGATGTCTGTATTCGCTTTCTTTCCTTTGTATTTGCCTGGTGATGTAGCCTGTAAGTCTGTTTTTCAACAGAACACACATTTTTGCTGCCCATCAACCACCCTCCTTTAACCACTTGCCAACCGTGCTATAGTCAAATGCCGGCTACAGCGCTACTGACCACCTCATATGACGTCTTCCCGTGATCACGCCTGCTGCGGCGCGCTCTGTGATCACCAAGTCCTTAGGATACAGCTCAGGGTAAAGGGCCAATCACAGCTGATCACGATGTACACACAAGCCAGTTATCGGCATTCCTTTCCTCACACTGACAGAATGAGGAGAGCCGATAAATGGCTTGTGTCAAAGAGTCATCTACACTGATAACCAGGGAACTGATTATCAGTGTAGTCCCAACAGTGCCCACCAGTGCTGCCAATCAGTGCCCACCGTGTCACCTATCAGTACAGCCTCATCAGTGCATATCAGTGAGAGAGAAAAATTACCTGTTGGGTACAGCACTGCATGACCGCGCAATTGTCAGTTAAAGTAACGCTGTGCCGTATCACAAAAAAATGACCTGGTCATGAAGGGGGGTAAATCTTCCAGAGGACAAGAGGTTAAACGATTCTTTTCTATTTTGAAGAACTAATATAAAATAGTCATAGCAGACCACAGAGGAAATAAGAGGCATGCTATATTGCTCCTCGCAAATTAGGCAATATTACTGATGACTACCTCCTCCACATCTAGAAAGATGAAAAAATGACTGAAGTTCCGCTTTAATAGATGTCATTCGATTCCCAAATAGGATAACAGTGCATATAGCCCATACGTGTAAACAGCAGAACTAGCTACATATAAACAACAGATTACAGACAAGTTATACTGGGCCAGATAATGTGAAGAATCCAATATTCATGCTTGATCCCTACACGTTTTGCCAAAAAATGGCTTGCTCGGGAGATTCTACTTATGTTAAAGAACAAATCATAATTTTTTTTAAAGGAGTTGGAAAGTACAGAATAGGGATGAGCTTGATGTTCGGGTCAATAAGTTCGACTCGAACATTGGGTGTTCACCAAAGAACGAACATTAAGGCACATTCGAGCGCCACGGAATGCCCCATAATGCACTGCGAGATCGCAGTGCGACTGCGAGATCGCAGTGCATTGCTCTATGATGGTTGGCCAAAGCATGCACCTGACCTGCATGCTTTGGCCAATCCCAGTGCCCTCTGCTAAGAGAGCCATGATTGGTCAAAGGCAGGGTGCCTTTGGCCAATCATGGCTCAGGGGGACTAAGTCCATGCCTCACACTATATAAGACTACCTACAGGGCGGCCCTGTGTAGTGTTGTTGGTGTGGACGGAGAGATAGCTTGATTTAGATTAAGCAGGCAAGTTATTCAGTTAGGGGCAGTGTATTTGATATATATATACAGTCAGTCTAGTATATATATATATATATACTCTGCATCCAGTGTAGCCTATATCTACAGTGCAGTCCATGGTGTACTATTTCTAATATACTTCAGGCGGTGTACCGTCTCGTGTATATATATATATATATATATATATATATATATATATGTAGCGCTGGAAATTTTTTTAATCTACCACTGATAGGTTAATCTTGTGGGTTACTTGTTAGAGGAAGTTAGATTTGCCGCTGTTCCAGCTTGGCTGAGTTGCATGTGGTTCCACACTGTGCCGCTGGGTGTCATTGTCATCATCGGCTGGTGTTGGAAAAGCAACGCGTTGAAGCGTATGAGTGCTCCTCTGTCCCGGAGATAACTCGGTAGAGGTGGTCCTCCGAGTTGCATTCTGGGAGAGGGTATTTATGGGACAGACACCATAGTTAGGGGTTCGTTTTCAGCCACCTGCTGGCCCTCCTGGCGGACAGGTATGCGTTAAGAGTACCACCTCGTGGTCCTCCGTTCCGGAGGCCCACGTCGCTGTGGCGTGTGGGTGGGCCCAGAAGCCTGTCTGGGGCCTACCACAGCAGCAGAGGAACGGTCCTGAGCTGTCTATCCTGAGTGAAGAAGCTGGACAACCGAGAAGATCCCAGGGGAGGACCCGTCATGGAAGGATCATGCAGAGTGCTGGTCTGGAGAAGGGCCTGGTGACTCGGTTGGAGGACGTATCCTGAAGTAATCTTACTGCATAGTACTGCCGGGTTGGCTTAAAGGTTCAAGTACTGTGTCTGACATTCATCATAAACCAATACATCCGGTGGCAGAGGATCATAAGGGTTTTTTTTTTTTTTCAAAACATTTTTATTGAGTTTTTCAAAATCACCAAAAATACAGAGCGTACAATACAGTAAGCCAGGGTACAGGTGAATGATGTGTACAACAGACAATTGCAACAAGGTACTCTAACCAAGGAAGGTAGCAGAACTGACCAACGATGTGGAGGAATACTTGAAGAGAGGCTTCTGTGTTAAATGCTATATGTGGTCGGTTGTTGCGCGATGTTCAGGGTAGGTTGTTGGTGTACTTCAACAGTGAAGAAATAGGACGAAAACAACCAGAAGTCTATCTAATGCTATCTAAGATGACGCATTGCGCGCCCGGATATATGCAAGGGCTGGCAATGTGTAGAACGGGAGAATTATGGGGGATACTCCCACACCGTCTGGGCTCCACCCCTACTCCGTTCACCCCTAACGGGACCTTCACTGTGAACGGGGCGGGGGGTGTCAGGGATCTGAGTTTGCGTCCAATGGGATGACGGTGTGTCAAGGGTAGGTCGTGGTTCCCGATATCAAGTCAAATTGAGGAGGTGATTAGGTTGGCCGAGGTTAGATTGTGAAGCTGAGGGCGGTGCTCATACTTGTGAGGTGAAATGTAGGTAGAACAGGTATGTGGAGCAACAGTAGTCGAGGCCTTGTCAGCTCGACGTGGTGAGGGAGGTGTGGTGGGAAGGAGGTGGGCGGGAGAGGGGATGGCGGATGAACAAGGTGGGGGGGCCCGAGGTGGAAGACAGTTTTATGCGGTTAGGGTGCAGGTATTGACGCAGGCGGTAAGGTGGTCTGAGTGTGGGATTGTCTGTAGTGGGACCAGCAGGCCCAAATAATATTATGTTTGGTAGGGTTGTCCTTAGCTTGACAAATAAGTTCTTCCATGTCTGAAATTCTGTCAACCCTACGGATCCAGTCTGTCACTGTGGGGGGGGGTAGGGGTTCTCCAAAGGGCGGGAATACATTGATTGGCCGCATTGATGAGGTGTAGAGTCAGGGATTTTTTATAGGAACTGTAGGGCTTGGCGGTGTGGTGTAATAGGTAGCTAGCAGGAGAGAAGGTTGGTGAGTACGTGGTGATGTGGGATATCAGTCGGTGAATTTCTGACCAGAATGGTTGTATCAGGGTACATTCCCACCAGATGTGGAGTAGAGTACCGCGGGCCGTATCTCCAGCAGGTCGGGGGGATAGTGGGGTGGAAGTGATGGACCTTATCCGGTGTCCTATACCATTTGGAGAACAGTTTATATCTATTTTCCTGAGTGGCGACATTAATGGAGCTCTTGTGCATGAGGGCGAATATGCGGTCCCATTCAGACAGGTTGAGATCAATAGATAAGTCATGCTCCCATTGTCTCACAATTTTGTCTTCTTTTACCTTGTGTTGAGAAAACAGGAGGGAGTAGGTTGTCGAGATTAGGTGGGCTTGGGGTTCTGTGCTGGAACAGAGAATTTCGAGCGGTGTGAGTTCTCTGTGCCAGAGGGGGTGGCGTTGGTGGATTTGGAGGAAGTGTCTCAGTTGTAAGTACTTATAAAAGGGTATGTTGTGGTTAGGCAGTTGCGCCGTAAGAGTAGTGTAGTGTAGTAGGGTACCGCTTTTGAAGAATTCATGAGCTCTAGCTCGTGAAGAAAGTGTTTCAAGGGTTGGGTCTTTCAGTTTTAGTCCTGGGGGGAAGTCTGGGTTATCGACCAACGGGGTCATAGGGCCTGGTGCGGGGATAAAAGCAAGCCTTTTAGACACTAATTTGAGTATCGATAATGTGGTGCCAATGAGCGGGTGTGTAAGTAAGTCTTTGGAAACGTGTATGTGGTTGGTCCACGGCAAGTCAGCTATGGGGATGTCTGTAAAGGAGTCCTCAATTTGGATCCAGTCTTTGGAAGAGCGGTGCACGTGCCAGTCTATCAATCTGGTCAGTTGGCAGGCCCAGTGGTACTTTTGAAGGTCTGGAAGACCTAGGCCTCCCAGATGTTTGGGGAGAACCAACCTCTCCCAGCTAAGGCGTGGGCGTTTGGTGGCCCACACAAAGGACCTGCAAATATTTTTATAGGAGGCGAAGAAGGAAGCTGGTATCTTGATTGGTATGGCTTGTAGGAGGTAGAGGAGCCTGGGTAAAATATTCATTTTGATCACTGCTATTCTACCCATCCAGGAGAAGGAGCCCAGATGCCACTTCTGTAAATCACCCTGGATGGACTGGAGTAATGGCAAAAAGTTTTTGGTGTATAAATCTTTTAAGTTGGTGGTGATTTTGATGCCAAGGTAGGTTATTTCGGAATGTTCCCAAACAAACGGGAAGTTAAGCTTACATAGGTTGACAGTATCTATTGGCAAGGTTACATTGAGGGCTTTAGATTTGTCGAAATTGATTTGTAGGTTGGATAAGGATTTGAAAAGTGTGAAGGCAAGAAGGTTGGGGAGGGTCGTAATAGGGTCTGTAAGGAAAAGTAAGATGTCGTCGGCATATGCTGCCATTTTATATTGAGTACGATGGATGTCTATGCCTCTGATAGTGGGATTAAGTCTCAGTTTACGGAGCATGGGTTCCATGGTCAGTATAAATAGAAGGGGAGATAGAGGGCATCCCTGACGGGTCCCGTTGGATACAGAGAAGGCATCCGACAGTCCCCCATTGATCCGGAGTCTGGCTTTTGGAGAGGCGTAGAGGGCCATGATCATTTGTAAAATGGATAAATGGAATACCGCGCCAATCCAACAAAGGAAGCAGCCAACACTACAAAACGACTGTATTTGTGCACATTAACAAAATAAAAAGTGTAGCGCTATGGTGGTGAAACGGATGTAAGGTGTAGGAAAGAAGGAAGTTTGTTTATATTTGAAGAAACCAATATCTTCATCTAATCCAAAACCTATATGTGCTAGATAGTGTAGTGAATATGGATATGACATCCAGTGTCATCACTCGTGTGAATGAGAAAATGCTCTATCTCGCTAGGAAGAGCAGAAAGCATCAAAAAAATTAAATGTATAAAAAAGGTTAATATTGATTACAACATCCAAACTTATCAGTGATGAAAAAAATATATAGTGTCTGAAGTGTCCATAATGTAAATGGATGAAACTCCCAGATAAACAATATATATATAATTTAGTCCATATGTTATACGGTGTGGTTGGCCCAAATTGAATCCCAGGCGGATGGCATCACAAGGAACAATCCAAATTTCAGTAAAAGATGGAATACTCTTACCGACTTTGATGGACTCACAGGCCTTTGGCGGTGAGTCAACTGGGCTTGTACTGTCTCATGATGACAGTGACAGGATGGCTTGTACACCGGAAAGGTTCTCCCTCAGATGGGGGGCCAGGAATCCGCCCAAAAAGGTCTCCGCAGTCTCCGTCTTTGTCAGCATGCATGGACCATATATGAGGAAAAAACATGATCATTTGTAGCATGCGGGGTGGAAGTCCAACCGCACGCAGTGCGGCCTCCATGTAGTCCCATGCCACCCTGTCGAACGCCTTCTCTGCATCCAACGAGAGGAAAAAACCCTGTGTAGAAGATTTAGTTAGCCAGTGGTGAATGTTTAGGGCTTTTGTGGTGTTGTCTCTGGCTTCCCGGCCAGGGACAAAGCCTACCTGTTCGAGTGAGACCAAAGATGGTAAAAAGGGGAGGATGCGATTAGCTAGCGCTTTGGCGTACAACTTTAGGTCCACATTTAGTAATGAAATGAGGGCGGTAGTTGTTGACCAAGGTGGGGTCCTTTCCTTGTTTAGGTATGAGCGTAATATGGGCTTCCGTTAAGTCAGTGTGTGCGGTTGAGTCCGGTGAGAGGTTGTTGAGGGCTTTGGTCAGGTGTGGGAGGATAATGGTCGGGAAAGATTTGTAATAGCTGGCTGAGAAGCCATCTGGACCCGGGTTCTTGCCCGTTTTCATTTGTTTTAGTGCAGTGATGAGTTCTTCATTAGAGAGGGGAAGGTCTAGAGATTGTGCATCTTCAGAGGAGAGCGGGGTCGGGCCGAATTTTGTTAAAAAGTCAGTAATGGCCGTTAGACGGTTAACGTTAGTGTCGGTGGTCTGGGACGTAGGAAGGTTGTAAAGTGTGGAGAAGTACTGTATAAATTGAGACGAGATTCCTTCATTAGTGACTACTGCCTCACCTCTGGCGTTGTGAAGTTTGTGAATGGTGTGCGACGCCCTTTTGGTTTGAAGGGCCCTCGCCAGAAGTTTGCCGGCTTTGTTACTAAACTCATAGTATACTTTTTGCTTCAAAACGAACTTGCGCTTCAGTTTGGAGTTTAACACATCCAGGAGATCTTCCAGAGCCTGAGACAGTTCGGTTAGGGCAGAGTTAGCGAGGGAGGCTTTGTGCTTTTGTTCGAGCGAGCGGATGTGTGCAGTTAACTCGGCGATGCGGGCGGTTTGGAGTTTGTTTCGTTGAGCCGCAATAGCCAACAGTTCGCCTCGGACGACACATTTGTGTGCGGCCCAGGTAACTGTGGGTGCTACATCTGGTGAAGAGTTCTCTTTAAAGAAGTTAGATAGGCAAGTGGTCAGCCTTTGAATATTGATCTCGTCAGTGAGTAGGGAGTTGTCAAGGCGCCATATACGTGTTTTTGGGTGAGGTGAGGTCAGCTGTAGGGTCATGGAGATGGGGCTATGGTCCGAAAGTATGGCTGGGTCGATGATCGCTTTGGTGAGGCGCGATAGGTCGTTTTGTGAAAGAAAGAAATGGTCCAGTCTGGAGTACTTGTTGTGGGGAGCGGAAAAGAAAGTAAAGTCTTTGTCTTTGGGATGTAGCGTGCGCCATGTGTCATGAAGCAGTAAGTTACTGAGCTGTTGTTTGATCGCCCTTAAGGCCCTGTAAGGCAAAGAAGATGTACCGTTCGATGCGTCGTCCGTCGGTGTCAATGGGACATTGAAGTCACCACCAAGAATAAGGGTTCCTGTTTGGAAGCTGGAAAGTAGTTGAAGGGTATTGCGGAAGAAGGTAACTTGGCCTGAGTTGGGGGCGTATATGTTGGCTATCGTGAGGGGCACATGGTGTAGAGTGCCTTTAAGAAAGAGGAAGCGTCCCTGCGGGTCTCTTTGGACATCAGTCACCTGAAAGGGACAATTTTTCGAAATGAGGATGGATACCCCATTAGATTTTGCCTCCGCGTTGGAGGAGTGGAAGGCTGTGGGGAAATGTTGGTCTTTAAGTTTGGGGATGGAATCAGTGCGGAAGTGGGTTTCTTGTAGGAGGGCAATATGTGCTTTAGAGTGTTTGAGAGAGTATAAAAGTTTAGATCGCTTTTCGGGTGTATTAAGGCCCCTAATGTTCAGGGAGTATAGTTTGAGAGAGTGGGGTGGTGCCTGTATAACCACCGGGGGCGAGTTCATAATTTGTGGGTTCGCCATGAGTGGGGTGTAGGTGTGGTAGGGGGGGGTGGGGTCGGGAGGGCAGGAGTGAGATAGGGTTCAGAGGTGTGTGTGGAGAGGTTTGATCCGAGGAGGCGTGGAACTGAGTTTCCAACAGCCTCAAGGGTCTGGGATCGGAGTGGTACGGAGCGTGAACGGCGCGCGGGTCCCTGTCAGGGGGGTCGCACACCGATGTAGCCCCGTGTGGGGGTTGACCTAAGCCTAGACAAGGAGAGACCAAGAGACGTAGGGGAAGTGAGTGAGAGTATGAGCAGCCACCATAGGAGTGGTGTATAGCAGCAGAAAGAGGTAATGCAAACATGTAATGCCAAGCCGTATCTTGTGTGTGTTGATCGGGGGGGTATAGGGTACAGGCTGTGGAGCCGTAACGTTGTATCCCGATCCTTTGCTCTGGAAGCACAGGAAATGGGTCAACAGGCAGGGGATAGAGTGTGGGTGGGTGATACGTTAGCCCAGGGACCAACTCCCCGCCCCGACCCCTAGGGGGGCCGACAACCAAGTGTGTCCCCTCTGCCTATCGGGTAGCAGCCTCCAGTCGTAGGGGAGGGTCGTGGCGGGAGGTGTGGGCCTGGGAGGGAGGATGTAGAGTGGTGAGAGCACAGCCATGAGTGCAGCTGGAGCACAGGGGGTGAATCACCCCCACATCCCCCCACTGGTCATAGTATCAAACCTTGAAGTGTGACTCATTTAAAACTATAAGTAACGCGTAAGTAGGTAATAGCAAAGAAAGAAAAAGAAAAAAAAAAAAACAGTGAAAAGGTACATGACATGTGAACCTGAGAGATGTTGGGACGTCATCGGAAAGTTCCAGCTGGGGCTTGCAGGCACGGGAGTTCTGTATGGCAGTTCCAGTTGTAGCCGGCAGGAGGGGCACCGTGCAAGCTGGAGGTACGGATCTGGTGTTCTGCAGACGCGTGGGAGTCGGGGAGAGGCGTAAGTCCGGCTGAGGCGACATCAGGGCAATCCATCCGACGGGTGCGAGGGAAGAGGTAAGTCACTTGATTCCTGGAGAGCCTATGGCAGGCGTGATAGGAAAGATCCAGAGTGTTTACTGGAATGGGTGGAACGATGATGCTGTAGTAGGAGGTTGTGGGCGGTGTCCAATGCCGCTATGTATCCTGGTAAATGTAGTGTCTGGCTGAGTGCTGAGCAGTTCAGTGAGAGCTAGGTAGGCATCCCGGGTCGTGAAAGGTGATAGGCAGGAGTGTACTTGAGGCGGCACAATTTGACCCAGAAAGTCAGCTGAGAGGAGTAGGCATCCAACAGGGGGTCTTCAGTGTTCTGAGGACATGGGGGAGGGGCACAACATTAACAGTCAAAGCCCTAAGTTGAAAATGGCAGAACGAGGATTGAAAAGTCAGGAGGCGCAACGTGCCACCATAACATCAAAAGGGAAAAAAGAAGTAAAAAGGAAAAATAAAACTTCTGAGAGGGCGTCAGCTTCGGTTAGGTGCTGATGGGTGGTAGTGCTTCTTTCAACGTGTATCAGCGGTCCCTGCGTGTTCTTCTGTACCGCGGTGACAACGTGGGGCTGACGGCCCTGGGGCCACTGCGGTAGCCGGAGTGATTTCGGAGGGTGGAGGGTGAGCGTCTCCTGCTGTGTCTAGATGGCTGAGCGTCCATGGGTTCCTCCCGTAGTATATCACAGTGTGAGGCCATGGGGCGGAAGGCTGCGTACCAATTCGGTACAGGGACCTCCTGAATGCCAAGTGTGGCACAGAAGTGAGGCAGGTCTTCAGGCACCCGGAGGAGAGCGTTGCGGCCGTGTGCTGTGGCCGAGAGGCAGAAGGGGAACTTCCACTTGTATGGGATGTTTTTCCTTCTGAGAGCGTCCAGCAGGGGTTTCAGGTCTCGCCTGTGTTGCAGAGTGATACCTGAGAGATCCTGGTATATCTGAATGGGGGCCCCTTCATGTAGGATTTGTTGTTTCTCCCTAGCTCGCTGCATGATTTCCTCCTTCAACTTGTAGTCCACAATGCAGCAGATTATGTCACGCGGGGGGTCATTCTCCCTGCCTTTGGGACGGAGAGCGCGGTGGATTCTTTCCATTACAATGGGGGTCTGCGGAGGCTGGTGGAGGAGGCCATTAAAGATGCTCACTACAGCCTGTTGGACGTGGTCTCCCTCAATGGATTCCGGCACACCTCTGATTCTCAGATTGTGCCTCCGACCCCTGTTGTCAAGGTCTTCGAGATGTCTCTGCATGTCCCTCATTTGCATTGTGTGGTGGTCTATGCTGTCAGCGTTGGAAGTGATAGCTGTGTCATGGCGGTCAGTCACTTTCTCCACAACATGCACACGGTCATTGAGGGCGCGCATATCTAGTCTGAGCTCTGATACAGCGGCCGCGAGAGCGGCTTTGATATCGTCCACAATCGATCTTAGATCCTGTAGATTTATCGGAGGGTGGGGGGTGAGGACAATCCCCCCTTCTCCCTCTGCAGATTGTGTGTTGGTGGCTGTTGGGGAAGTAGTATCATGAGGTAATAAGGGCAGCGGTTGAGAGTGAGTGGCTCCGTGGCGGGACGGCGCCATATTGGCTCTCCCGGTCCTGAACATCTCCGGGATATTATGGGTTTGCGATCCAGTGAGATCTCTGGGGGAACGGGATGCCGATGAGTTCCTGGATGCTGTCCCCATGTTGTGAGTGAAGAATGTGGAGTAAATACCTCAGAGTTTATGTAGCTTCTCCTATGGCAGACGGAGCTCAGGAATTATGCGTCCTTCTCCATGCCAGGTCAGGCCACGCCCCAGGATCGTAAGGGTTTTATTCCAAACAAGTCTGTGGCAGAGATTTTTGTTTGTGCTGCGTACTAGCTGCTAGTTCAGCAGCGCCTTGAGGCGATTCAGTTCGCAACTGCAACGCTATACAAATCATTCATTCATTCATTCATTCATTCATTCATGCTAGGCAAGTGAGAGAGGCCTAGCCAAGCGGGCAAAGATTGGGTCCCACAAGGGGGAGTGCATTCAACCATTCAACCGCAAGTGTTCAACTCCAGAGAATGTCCTAAAGAATACTAAGGAAAGGTATTTGAGCTTCCCTGCAACTTTCCTTCTGTCTCTTTCCTGCTACTTCCTTTATTATTTGTTCATTAAAGCATTGGAAAATCTACTCAAGTGTTAGTGTCTACATCATCCAGAGGTAAACTCAACGGGACCCTAGACCCGTTTCCTGGTGCTGGACAATGTGTTGCTGAGGCTTCGTTCAGTCAGAGGAAGAGCAGTGGAGAAGGTGGCCGGCTGACCGATGCCTTAAGACAGTTTTTCAGTCCTCAGCGCCAAGGTCTGATCAGTTCAAGCAACCAAGTGATCAGTTCAAGCAACAGCGTCTGCATTACATGGTGCAGGAATATCTAGGGGCAAGTGCAGACTCGGAGCTCTTTCCAACAGACTATTCACTGGGTTACTGGGTCTTGAGGATGGACCACGGGCCAGAACTTGCTCAATATGTAATTGAGCTACTGGCCTGTCCTGCATCCAATGTTCTTTCCGAACACACATTCAGTGCTGCTGGAGGGTTTGTAATGGATAATAGAATGTGCCTGTCCACAGACTCCGTTGATAGGCTCACATTCATAAAAATGAATCAGTCTTGGATCAGCAGCAGCTATCAAGCACCTGATGCTGAAGTAACTGATTGATTTTTCTATGGATGTGGGATCCCTTGAAGACTGCCTATGCTGAGTGACTATTCTATTACTCCTCAATCTTGATGATGCTAGCTTCCAACAATATTTTTGGTTTAGGGCACCACCACCACTGCCTAAGGCCCAATTTTTCTGCCCCTGTTTAACAGATGCATGTAATTACAGTTTTTGATCTAATATTTCACAGCAGGGCCCATTCCTGCGCCCACCAAGAGTAACTGTGAGGGCTTACAGTGTTGTGGCACCACCACCAAAGGCCCAATTTTTCTGCCCCTGTTTAACAGGGGCATATTATTACAGTTTTTTATATAATTTTTAACAGCAGGGCCCGTTCCTGTGCCCACCAAGAGTAATTGTGAGGGCTTACAGTGTTGTGGCACCACCACCACCACCATAGGCCCACTTTTTCTGCCGTTTAACAGGGGCATGTAATTACAATTTTTATATAATATTTAACAGCAGGGCCCATTGCTGCACCCAACAAGAGTAACTGTGAGGGGTTAAAGTGTTGTGGCACCACCACCCAAGGCCATATTTTTCTGCTCCTGTTTAACAGGGGCATGTAATTACAATTTTTGAAATAATATTTAACAGCAGGGCCTGTTCCTGCGCCCATCAAGAGTAACTGTGAGGGGTTACAGTGTTCTGGCACCACCAACACCTAAGGCCCAATTTTCTGCAGCATATATAGGGCAGGCTGTATCGTATATATACTTCTGTTCAGAGTATTTAGTGTCTGGGCCCCCCCCCCACGCCATTTTTTAAATTTGGGTGTGGGGTTCCCTTTAATATCCATACCAGACCCAAAGAGCCTGGTAATGGGCTGTGGGGGGGGGGGGAACTCATGCCGTTTTTCTCAATGATTTTCATCTATATTGCCGGGACCTGACAATACATTACAGCCGCAAGCAGTGTTAAATGACTTTATTTCCTTTATAAATGTAATTTTGCTGTGATATTGTTCTAAACATGAGAAAACTGCACCACTTTACAGGCATACTATAGACACCCCCCAGGCACGATATTTAAAGGAATATTTCATTTTTATTGTTTCACTTTAAGCATTCTTAAAATCACGGCCGTTTTTAAAACTTTTTTTTGCATTGACGCATGTCCCCTGGGGCAGGACCCGGGTCCCTAAACACTTTTTATGGCAATAACTTGCATATAAGCCTTTAAAATTAGCACTTTTGATTTTTCACGTTTGTGTCCCATAGACTTTAACGGTGTTTGCGTGTTCGAACAAACTTTTTGCATGTTCGCATGTTCTGCTGCGACCAAACTGGGAGGTGTTCGGCTCATCCCTAGTACAGAAGGTTTTTTATGTTAATGCATTCTATGCATTAACATAAAAAGCCTTCTTTGTGCAGAAGCCCCCCCCAATACTTACCTGAGCACCATCTCTGTCCAGCGATGTCCACGAGTGTCTCGGCCGTCCAAGACTCTCCCTCCTGATGACTGGCATGAGACACAGCAGCAGCACCATTGGCTCCCATTGCTGTCAATCAAAGTCAGTCAGCCAATCAGGAGAGAGATGGGGCAGGGCAGGGCCGGGCCGCAGCTCTGCATCTGAATGGATACACAGACATGTGACTCAACTTGGGTGCCACTTGCTGTGGGGCACTCAACGGGAGTAAGGGGCCAGGAGAGCCGAAGAGAGACCTGAGAAGAGGAGGATCCAGGCTGCTCTGTGCAAATCCACTGCAACAGATCAGGTAAGACATGTTTGTTATTTTTATTGAAAAAAAAAACAAGACTTTAGTTTAGAATTTAGTTTAAAGATTACCACCTACTAAATATTCTGTCCGGTACTCACCACCTACTAAATATCCTGTATATACCTAAACGCACAAAGAACCTGGGAACTCCTCATCACCCACAATCACATATTTGGCACAGTTTCTTCACATCTCCAATGGCCAGGCAAAGAAAATTACCCAAGATAGTACCCTCAAAGCTGCCAACAAAGCAGTCAAGGCCTGACCATTCCACAGAATGAAATCACAAATAATAACTGCACTAAGGCTCAATATACAAAAGTAAGCAGTTGACACAATATTGCAGGCAATAATATTAGCAAAGATACATAAAAGACAGTGCAGCGCTAATATTAAAAGCAGACAAAGTCTGACAAATAGGTAGACAGGGGAAGGGTCAAAACAGTTAAAGTTGGTCAGATAAGTCCATAAAGTCCTTGATGGTAGATGGTGCTCACAGATATGTGGCAAAGAGACCGTCACCCTCAAACCACATAGATAGCCTCTTACCAAATGGATTTGACCTTGAGGTCAAAAAGCACAGTCAAACATCTCCTTCAGAAATGGAACATCTCCTAACTTCTATCACAGGCAATCAAATTGAATAGATGTTCCTGTCCCCATGACCAACAAAACTCCCAATGGTTAGTAGTCAAAGAGAAAGGCAGAGGTATCTCATAGGGGACAATCCACTAATGCCCTGTACACACGACTGGTTTTTCCGTCGGAAAAAACTCCGAAGGTTTCTCCGACGGAACTCCGACAGAATTCCATTCATGCGGTTTTGCCTACACACGGTCAAACCAAAGTCCGACCATCCAGAACGAGGTGACGTACAGCACGTACGACCGGACTAGAAAAAGGAAGTTCAATAGCCAGTAGCCAATAGCTTCCGTTTCATACTTGCTTCAGAGCATGCATCGTTTTTGGTCCGTCGGAACAGCATACAGACGAGCGTTTTTCCCGATAGGAATTGGTTCCGTCAGAAATATTTAGAACATGTTCCATTTCTAGGTCCGTCAGAATTTTCGAAAAAAAGAAAAGTCCGATGAGGCACACACACGATCGGAATAGACAATGAAAAGCTTCCGTCTGACTTTTTCTGTCGGACATTCCGCTCGTGTGTATGCTGCTTTAGAGATAAATACTGCATGAATTTTTGACTTAAATGAACTCATGTGGTATTAATCTCAAAAGTCAATTCACTCAAAAACTTGCAGTATTTTCCAAATGCGTTAAACATTTATGTTTTGCGATATTTAGAGCTTAAATTTTGCTTTACTGTTGGTGTTGTTTTTTCACAATTTCTTTTTTTATGAAGGCTGACACTGCCCCAGAAGGCATACAGCAATATTTTGAAACTAAAAACATTCTAGTGTGCTTTCATTCTCAAAAGGATCTCCCTCTGATCAAATGTTACAATTTATTTACATTCCTGAGCTCAGAGGAGAACATTTTCACACTGATACATTGGGGAGATTTACTAAAACTGGAGCACTCAGAATCTGGTGCAGTTGTGCATGGCAACCAATCAGCTTCTAACTTCCTCTCCTTCAATTAAAGGAGTTGTAAAGGCAGAAGGTTTTTTTTTTTTTTTTTTTAATTTTTTATTTATATCAGGCAAGGGGGCCCGCATGGACCGACATACAAATAGTAAACATCAACACGTTAACAGTCATAACGTTGAGTACAATCATATAATCCAATATACAGTTAAGCCTGTTAGTTCTTTCTGTTAACATCTGTCGTCTCAACGCTTTGGTAACAATTAGAATATAGGAAAAAACAAGAATATAAACCGGAAGAGGAATATTCTACGTATTCTTTAAGTATTCTTGTATTAAGTGGTGCAGTCCATCAGGCTCCCCTCCTACCATTATTACTTTAAAGTCCTAAGATTAGAAAAAGAGTAAGAGCGAGAGTAGGAGTAGAGAGGTGGGGATAGGATGTGGGGGGGGGGGGAGGGGGGGGGGGAGTGGACACGTGCCTCGCAATCACGGAGTATTTAAAGAACTCTCCGAGGCATGACTGTACTTGTGACACAGATGTGTGTCTCGTTTGTTAAATTACCATGTGGTTGATTGGAGGGTTATTCAGGTCTCTAGCAGGGTTTGGCCCTCGCTGGAATAAATGAACATATTCCACAACTGCCATGTCTTGGAGAATTTTTCCTGTCTGTTTTGAGCTGTGTGTATAAGGTCTTCCATTCTTTTGATTTCTTCTACTTTTTTGATCCACAAGCCTAAAGTTGGGGGTGTCTGGGATTTCCAGTGGAGCGGTATGCAGGCTTTAGCTGCGTCCAGAAGGTGGCGAAGCACAGACTTTTTATATATTTTGGTGGGTATATTGGATGCATGTAAGAGAAAAAATGCCGGGTCATTAGTAATGTTATAGTCTGTAAATTTCTGTATAATTGTCTGTATTGTATGCCAGAAGTTCGTCAGTTTAGGGCACGACCAGAATATGTGTAATAATGTCCCTTTTTCTGCTTGGCATCTCCAGCAGAGTTCAGGTGTCATTGGGAAGTATTTGTGTAAGAGTGTTGGGGTTCTATACCAATGTGCAGAAGGTTTTTTTATCTTAAAGCGGAGGTCCGCCCACCGCTGGAAAAATTAAAAGCCAGCAGCTACAGGTACTGCAGCTGCTGACTTTTAATAATAGGACACTTACCTGTCCTGGAGTCCAGCGATGTCGGCACCACAGCTGATGTTTCCATCAGTTGTCGGGTGCTGCTGCCGCCATTGGGTAAGGCGGGTAACCCGGCAGTGTAGTCTTACAGCTTCACGCCGGGAACCCTACTGCGCATTCGCGAGGCTACGCTTCTCTCTCCTACTGGCCCGGCAGCAGGGGAGGGAGGAGGTGGGAGCCGAGCTGCTGGCGTAATTCACCGTGGTGCAGACTCTCGAAAGTGGGGACAGGATACCTGTCAAAGACAGGTATCTGCTCCCCCCTTCCCCCCCCGAAAGGTGCCAAATGTGGCACCAGGGGGAAGGAGACAAAAGAGCGGAAGTTCCACTTTTGGGTGGAACTCCGCTTTAATTAATTCTGTGCATTAAGATAAAAAACCTTTTGTGTGTAGCAGCCTCCCCAGCACCCCCTAATTACTTACCTGAGCACCATCTCTCTCCAGCAATGTCCTCAAATGTCTAAGCCATCTGGAACACTCCTCCTGAATGGCTGAGACACAGCAGCGGTGCCATTGTCAATCAAAGTAATTCAGCCAATCAGGAGAGAGAGGGGGCGGGGCTGGGGCGGGGCTCTGTGCCCGAATGGAAACACGGAGCTGTGACTCGGCTCCACTTCCCCCTATAGGAAGCTGCTGACTGTGGGGGCACTCGATAGGAGGGAGAGGCCAGGAACAGCAAAGGGTGACCCGAGAAGAGGAGGATCCGGGCTGCTCTGTGCAAAACCAAATGCACAGAGGAGGTAAATATAACATGGTTGTCTTTTTTTGTTTTGTTTTTAAACAAGACTTTACAATCACTTTAAGCTTTGCCAATAAAACCTGGAAACTGATTTCTGATTTCTGGTTTCTATGTAGAGTTTCACCAGATTTTGCACTCTCTAGTTTTAGTAAATCAACCCCATGGCATATTTTTAACTTTCTGGCCAGTGCAGAGTTCCTCTAATTGTTATTTTGCACATTTCTAAAATACCGCTAGCAAACACCAGGTGATAAATAACGAATGTGTGTGTTTTTTAGTGAATTGACTTTAATAATTTATCAAATTTTTTGTGGTATTTATCTCACTATTTTAACCACTTGAGCCCCGGACCATTATGCTGCCTAAGGACCAGAGGTCTTTTTCCAATTTGGCACTGCGTCGCTTTAACTGCTAATTGCGCGGTCATGCAATGCTGTACCTAAACGAAATTTGCGTCCTTTTCTTCCCACAAATAGAGCTTTCTTTTGATGGTATTTGATCACCTCTGCAGTTTTTATTTTTTGCGCTATAAACGGAAAAAGACCGAAAATTTTGAAAAAAAATGATATTTTCTACTTTTTGTTATAAAAAAAATCCAATAAACTAAATTTTAGTCATACATTTAGGCCAAAATGTATTCGGCCACATGTCTTTGGTAAAAAAAATGTCAATAAGCATATATTTATTGGTTTGCGCAAAAGTTATAGCGTCTACAAACTAGGGTACATTTTCTGTAATTTACACAGCTTTTAGTTTATGACTGCCTATGTCATTTCTTGAGGTGCTAAAATGGCAGGGCAGTACAAACCCCCCCCCAAATGACCCCATTTTGGAAAGTAGACACCCCAAGGAAATTGCTGAGAGGCATGTTGAACCCATTGAATATTTATTTTTTTTGTCCCAAGTGATTGAATAATGACAAAAAAAAAAAAAATATTTACAAAAAGTTGTCACTAAATGATATATTGCTCACACAGGCCATGGGCCTATGTGGAATTGCACCCCAAAATACATTCAGCTGCTTCTCCTGAGTATGGGGATACCACATGTGTGGGACTTTTTGGGAGCTTAGCCGCGTACGGGGCCCCGAAAACCAAGCACCGCCTTCAGGATTTCTAAGGGTGTAAATTTTTGATTTCACTCTTCACTGCCTATCACAGTTTCAGAGGCCATGGAATGCCCAGGTGGCACAAACCCCCCCCCAAATGACCCCATTTTGGAAAGTAGACACCCCAAGCTATTTGCTGAGAGGCATATTGAGTCCATGGAATATTTTATATTTTGACACAAGTTGCGGGAAAGTGACACTTTTTTTTTTTTTTTTTTTGCACAAAGTTGTCACTAAATGATATATTGCTCACACAGGGCATGGGCATATGTGGAATTGCACCCCAAAATACATTTAGCTGCTTCTCCTGAGTATGGGGATACCACATGTGTGGGACTTTTTGGGAGCCTAGCCGTGTACGGGGCCCCGAAAACCAAGCACCGCCTTCAGGATTTCCAAGGGTGAAAATTTTTGATTTCACTCTTCACTGCCTATCACAGTTTCGGAGGCCATGGAATGCCCAGGTGGCACAAACCCCCCCCCAAATGACCCCATTTTGGAAAGTAGACACCCCAAGCTATTTGCTGAGAGGCATGGTGAGTATTTTGCAGCTCTCATTTGTTTTTGAAAATGAAGAAAGACAAGAAAAAACTTTTTTTTTTTTCTTTTTTCAATTTTCAAAACTTTGTGACAAAAAGTGAGGTCTGCAAAATACTCACTATACCTCTCAGCAAATAGCTTTGGGTGTCTTCTTTCCAAAATGGGGTCATTTGGGGGGGTTTTGTGCCACCTGGGCTTTCCATGGCCTCCGAAACTGTGATAGGCAGTGAAGAGTGAAATCAAAAATTCACGCCCTTAGAAAGCCTGAAGGCGGTGCTTGGTTTTCGGGGTCCCGTACGCGGCTAGGCTCCCAAAAAGTCTCACACATGTGGTATCCCCGTACTCAGGAGAAGCAGCAGAATGTATTTTGGGGTGTAATTTCACATATTCCCATGGCATGTTTGAGCAATATATCATTTAGTGACAACTTTGTGCAAAAAAAAAAAAATTTGTCTCTTTCCCGCAACTTGTGTCGCAATATAAAATATTCCATGGACTCGACATGCCTCTCAGCAAATAGCTTGGGGTGTCTACTTTCCAAAATGGGGTCATTTGGGGGGGTTTTGAACTGTCCTGGCATTTTATGCACAACATTTAGAAGCTTATGTCACACATCACCAACTCTTCTAACCACTTGAAGACAAAGCCCTTTCTGACACTCATTGTTTACATGAAAAAGTTATTTTTTTTTGCAAAAAAATTACTTTGAACCCCCAAACATTATATATTTTTTTAAAGCAAATGCCCTACAGATTAAAATGGTGGGTGTTTCATTTTTTTTTTTCACACAGTATTTGCGCAGCGATTTTTTAAACGCATTTTTTGGGGAAAAAACACACTTTTTTAAATTTTAATGCACTAAAACACACTATATTGCCCAAATGTTTGATGAAATAAAAAGATGATCTTAGGCCGAGTACATGGATACCAAACATAACATGCTTTAAAATTGCGCACAAACGTGCAGTGGCAACAAAATAAATGCATTTTTAAAAGCCTTTAAAAGCCTTTACAGGTTACCACTTTAGATTTACAGAGGAGGTCTACTGCAAAAATTACTACCCTCGATCTGACCTTCGCAGCGATACCTCACATGCATGGTGCAATTGCTGTTTACGTTTGACGACAGACCGCCGTTTGCGTTCGCCTTAGCGCGAGAGCAGGGGGCGACAGGGGTGCTTTTTTTTTTTTCTTTATTATTTTTTTGCTTTTTTATCTTATTTTTTAACTGTTCCTTTCATTTTTTTTTTTTTTTAATCATTTTTATTGTTATCTCGGGGAATGCAAATATCCCCTATGATAGCAATAGGTAGTGACAGGTACTCTTTTTTGAAAAAATTGGGGTCTATTAGACCCTAGATCTCTCCTCTGCCCTCAAAGCATCTGATGACACCAAGATCGGTGTGATAAAATGCTTCCCCAATTTCCCAATGGCGCTATTTACATCCGGCGAAATCTAAATCATAAAATGATCGTAGCTTCCGGTTTCTTAGGCCATAGAGATGTTTGGAGCCACTCTGGTCTCTGATCAGCTCTATGGTCAGCTGGCTGAATCACCGGCTGCATTCTCAGGTTCCCTGTTGAGACAGGAAAGCCAGAGAAAAACACGGAAGACGGTGTGGGGGGGGGGGGCATTCCCTCCCACGGCTTGTAAAAGCAGTCTAGAGGCTAATTAGCCACTAGGATTGCTTTTACATGAAAGCCGACCGCTGGCTGAAAAGAATGATACCAAGATGATACCTAAACCTGCAGGCATCATTCTGGTATAACCATTCAAAGTCGTGAATGGCGTACCTGAAGACAAAAAAATGGTTAACAATGGTTAACAATAAAGCACAGTAAACAGTAAAGTATAAATAATTACATACCTGAAAAACAAACATGATAAAACATAATAACAATAACAATAACAATAAAACATTGCAGAATAGAATACAGTAAAAAAAGAGCAGAACAATAGAGAGAGAGAATAGAGAGAGAGAACAATAAAACGACAACTATTTTTTTTTATTTTATATATATATTTTTTTTTTTACACTTTTTTTGTAACTAACTTTTATAACTGTAACCGGTTCCAGGTTCGGGTCTCTCAAAATGCGATGGCATCTTGGGAGACCCTGTGAAAGTGTGCCTAGTCTGTGGAATGCTGTACCCTACGCTAATACTCAACTAGTGTATGGTAGCGTTCAAAACATTCACCAATGCAAAGACCAGGATTGTCAGGACAGGAGGGACAATAATAGCGGGTGTCACGCCTATATCCGCGCTTGCTGCAGACACGACATCTTTTTGGGGGGGGTTCGTTGGGTAGGGGTACTCGGGAGGACATAAAAATGCCTCTCATGCAGCCGACTGCATTTGGTTGGGGATGTGAATGGGGGAAGTACGGGCGCTGCAGAAGCGGTGTGTTCCCAATTAGGATTGGCGAATGCAGCAGGAAGGGCACTATGGGCATGACGGGCCTGTGTTTGTCTTTTTGGTGGCAGCGGGACACTACTTGTGCTTGCCACCTCACCAGCTTGAACTGCACTTATGGGACTCGCCACGTCACCAAGTGTTACTGCAGCGCTGGTTTGACTACGACCGGGGTGTACTAGGCCGCTGGTGCTTGCCAGTTCAATAAAAAGCTTCCAAAAAAACTGTTAGCGATCGCAGGGATCAGGCCTGACTCTGCAAACGCTGCAGTTTCTGCGTTTAGTGTTTTGTAAGTGACAGTGATCGATCGATACTGCACTTGGGTGGGCTGGGCTGGGCCGGGCGGAGGGGCAAAACGCAGGTGCTAGCAGGTATCTGGGCTGATCCCGCTAACACTGCGTTTTTGGGAACCCTAAACTGCTGGGGACGCTAGTATAGATCTGATCAGATCAGATATTGATCCGTTCAGATACTATACCACTAAAGGAGGCGTATGCTGCGCGCGTGGGTGTTAGTGGTACTGGCGCTAACCTGACGCTGCCTGGGGCCGGTGCTTGCTAGTTCACCAAAATGCTACCAAAAAAACTGTTAGCGATCGCAGGGATCAGGCCTGACTCTGCGAACGCTGCAGTTATGCGTTTAGTGCCTTGTAAGTGACAGTGATCGATCGATACTGCACTTGGGTGGACTGGGCTGGGCTGGGCCGGGCGGAGGGGCACAACGCAGGTGCTAGCAGGTATATGGGCTGATCCCGCTAACACTGTGTTTTTGGGAACCCTAAACTGCTGGGGACGCTAGTATAGATCTGATCGGACCAGATATTGATCCGTTCAGATACTATACCACTAAGGGAGGTGTATGGTACGTGCGTGGGTGTCAGTGGTACTGGCGCTAATCTGGCGCAGCCTGGGGCTGGTGCTTGCCAGCTCACCAAAATGCTACAAAAAAAACTGTTAGCGATCGCAGGGATCAGGCCTGACTCTGCGAACGCTGCAGTTATGCGTTTAGTGTTTTGTAAGTGACAGTGATCGATCGATACTGCACTTGGGTGGGCCGGGCGGAGGGACAAAACGCAGGTGCTAGCAGGTATCTGGGCTGATCCCACTAACACTGCGTTTTTGGGAACCCTAAACTGCTGGGGACGCTAGTATAGATCTGATCAGATCAGATATTGATCCGTTCAGATACTATACCACTAAGGGAGGCGTATGCTGCGTGCGTGGGTGTTAGCGTTACTGGCGCTAATCTGACGCTGCCTGGGGCGACGCATATCACCGCCGGGCGACCGGGGGGCTAAACCTTTATTCGGTAATAAACGGCGGGTGCCCTGACACTATAAAAAATAAACAAACTAACCAGCGTCACCCGTAACAGTTATACGGTGATCAGTGGTGAAAGGGTTAACTAGGGGGCAATCAAGGGGTTAAAACATTTATTAGATAGTATATGGGGGTCCCTGTCGCTATAAAACGCTGACGGCGAACCTAAATATTTACCTCACTAACTAGCGTCACCAGCGACACTAATACAGCGATCAGAAAAATGATCGCTTAGTGACACTGGTGACAGGGGGTGATCAAGGGGTTAAAACTTTATTAGGGGGGGTTAGGGGGGTATCCTAGACCTAAAGGGGGGTAACAGTAACTGTCCCAACACTGTAACTGTCACAAACTGACACCAATGCAGTAATCAGAAAAAAAAAAAAAACAAACAAAAAAACTGCTGGTGTCAGTTTGTGACAGGGGGGGGGGGGGGCGATCGGGGGGGGATCGGGGGGGCGATCGGGGTGTTTTGTGTGCCTGGCATGTTCTACTGTGTGTGTGTGTGTTGTGCACTCACTCACTTGTCTTCTCTCCTCGGGCCGGAACGGAAATTACCGAGCCGAGGAGAGATGACATCATTTCCTTTGCTGCTGTTTAGCATACAGCAGCAAAGGAATGTTCTCATTGGCCGGCGGCGATCGCGAGGGGGGGGCCACGAACGGATGGCCTCCCCCTCATCTCCGATAGCCGTGGGAGAAAAGACGACCGCCTCGGGCACCGGGGGGGGGGTCCGATCGGACCCCCCACCTGCGGAAGGCAAATCACGTACATGTACGTGATTTTGCCTGTCCGTGCCACCTTGCCGACGTAAATCGGCGTGAGGCGGTCGTCAAGTGGTTAACAAATGTGCAGTATTTACTTCACATTCGATATTTTACTTTGATTAATTGACTCTTTTTTTTATCTAATGCGATATTTCCAAAAAAATTAGTCACATGACCTTAATATTACATGCAGTAACCTTTAGTGAATGGACCCCAATGTGCAGTAAGTTTTTCAAAATTAACCATTTATTAGAAATATCATAATGCACTCACATTTAAAAACATATAAATCCGTGCTGTAATAGAAAGGTTTTAAACCAACAAGACAGCTGCTACGTTCCACTGCACAATGACATCACCTGCCTTCACTCTATCCTACGCATTTCGTCATCAATATCATCGTCGGGGGCGTGACTCGGAACGGATACCTCGCTGTTCATATGCAGAGAGAGACAAACACCTCCCACTCTTTCTAACTGTGCTACAAAGACCAGAAGCAATGGTCAAAAGATGGAAAATAGCACTGGGTAGTGGAGTGGCTTAACCACCATGCTGGCTGCACTCCAAACACAGGAAGCGCCCTCCTGACCAATGCTTTAAATGCCATAATCAACTCAGAGCACAAAAGTAAAAGTAAACCGGCCAAACAATATTAACCCATTCAATCCAAACAAATACATTTTTTCTATAAAAAACAACAAAAATGACCAGATAGTGAGATATATAATTATAAATCACCAAGGCCACCATTTGTTAGTCAGGTGATTACCTAACAGCGCCCTCTTGTGAATTATTTTCAGCACAAAATATAGCACCTCACAGCGCCATCTTGTGACTTGTTAAGAATAAAACATCTTAAAAATATACAGCACCTCACAGTGCCATCTTGTGGATTCATTTTAGAATGCAATACATATAAACTTAATAAAACATAATAGACATTTAACCATAGTCTATCATAACTGTAATATAAAAAATGTAACATGTATTAGAAATACAGAAGCAGTATAAATTATAACAAAACATTTCTTTCAACTATTACTGGTGAAGGCCTTTAGCTATTGTTGATGAAAGCATTAATGCCCCATTCTATATTCAAGTCGAATGGGACATAAGTTCGCAAGGTGTAGATCCACCAAGTTTCAAGTTTTGAAATCTCACATCTCTCATGGCTCCCTCTCCAATTGCTGGTACATTTATCAATTCCCATTCTGGATTTTTACTGTGGCTTAATGCGTAATTTTTTGACACACTATGATTGGGGAACCCCTTCTTTATATTAGCTATATGCTCATTTAGCCTGGTCTGGAGCATACCTACTGTCTGCCCAAATGAACAATTAATTAAATAAAAACATTCCACAGAATTCCCCACCCTCCTGCAGACTTTTTACCCAAAAACTTGAGCTTGAGCTGCCTGACTTTGACTCTGTAACCAGCTCTGACAGCTCCAGTGTTTTGTGGTGCACCACTACATCATCCACAACAATGGATCAGGACAGCCAAGACATGCTGCAAGTGCTCCCCCACCAAATTTTAATTCCCGACTCATCAGAATTGAACATGCATGAACATAAATTAGCAATGGTTTCACCTTAAAGTGTATTTTTTTTTTATTTAAATTTTTTTTAAAGCCCATGGTGTGTGAACACACTCCCAAAAACCCCACCAGGTGCCAAGAAAAGTGCACACACATAAAGAGTGATACACAAAACGTGCAATGGGTGTACACATAGTTCTCCCAAATTGAAGGACCTTGCCCTGATCCCCCAGGGCGTTAGGCTCCAGACGGGGACTGGGGTACTTACATTGGAAAAGACAGAAAAGGGTATGGAAACCAAACTAAACTATAAAGAAAACCAGATACTCATCTACTCACCCTGTAATTGGATGGGGCTAAGTGGCTAGTCATACAATAAAGAAAAGAAACTACACCAAAGAGAAAGGCATAGAAAAAGATGCTACATATAGAGCCATATAGATACAGTATATTGTCTGAAAAATTAAACTAATTGATTATAACAAAATTGAAATGTATTTATTGTATGAATACACAATGATTAATTACACAAAAGTATAAAATCAATGGAACCTCCACCGTTCACCATCTAATGACAACATTGTCAGTGGACAGACAAATATAAAACAGACTAACAAACAAATAAGGGAACGTCTTCACTACACGTGCATAAATATATGGGCCATAAGAATTCTGTATAAATGTAAGCAGTGTGGCAACACCAGACGTTGGGCCAGGCAGTCCTAATATGGAATGATGTAAAAAAGCAGGAACATGTATAACTCAAAATCATGATTTTTTTCATACCTTTTTTTGACAAGGTATGCTGTTGATGGCTGTTAGGGGTATACGGCAAGGAGATATTGGCATACTAGGTTAAAGCAAATGAATGTCCATTTCGTGAGCACTAAAATATGTTGAAATCCAAAGGACACAGGAAAGTAGCTGGGGTACTTACACTAGGTCGATCTGGCCGAAACCAGATGGACCCCATTCTTTGGATGGTCTGCCGAAACAGACCCACCCAAGTACTAGGTGGGGCTCCCCTGAAGGGGGACCCCATGAGAGAGAGCAAACCAAGCCAGAAGGCCATGGCCACCCCCTCCCAAGACTTTCAGGGCAGGCCCGAGGACCTACTCCCTACCAGTCACACGTGCAAAATCGTGTACAAACAAAAAAAGACAAAAAAGTGACAAACAAAGGGCTTAAATAAAAGAAGTGGGGAAGAAGGAAGTGGACGATAAGTGAAAGTGACCATTGTACAATACGATGACTGGCCCTTCGGCCAGGAATAAAAAATTCCTCTGTTCCCAGTCAAAACGTCCGGCCCAGGAAGCAGGTGTGAAAAAGAGTGTATGAGGTACAGTGACCTTTTTGCCATAATTCAAAGTGACCCTCACTCACAGTGAAGTTACAGCACCCCTAGACTGCCACTCCAGGGGTACATGCACCACGGGCTTCTTTCTGGCCCAGCCTTCAGCCAGACCAGTGCAGCCTCCCTCCCTGCCAGATAGTGAGCCCTGCTAGGTTTTCTCGGGGAGACTTGCAGATGCGAAACACGGCCTCCACCGATACTAGCTTTTCCAGACCCCCATCATTCCAATGGATTTGCATGGCAGCACCCCTGTCACATTTCGAGGGTGACCTCTTCATCAGGGCCTGAGAGAACGGGAACACAGTCTGTGTGAGCCAGTAGGCCAACATGTGTACATGGGGAGGAGTGACTAGTAGGAGGGTATGTCCTGTGATGAATTGTCACTTTTTCTGAGCTCCATAACAGTCCACGTCCAAACATTCTAGGTGGAATATAGATCAAAAACAGGATAGTGAGGGGCACATGGTAAGTGTGCACTGTACACTACAGACTGGAGACGTATATAAAAAAAAATTCACATTAAAAATGGTAAAAATGAATAATGGAAGGTACCATATCAGTATAGAGACAAATCGATGATTGATTAATGATGAACATTGAAGCAAAAAACATGAACTAATATATATGTATATATAAAGATGCATAAAAATAAATACAAATATATAAATATATAAATATAAAATTAGGCATAAAATGAAAGAAATAAATGGGAAAATATGCATATAGGAAACCTGTGAGTGATGTTGGATACACAGAGAAACACTGAAGGACCATCTCTCGCTACTTGGTATGTCAAGTTGTGTTTACGTACAAAGAACATGCGTACGCGTGTGTGAACATCTCTGCCAGCATCAAGGAAGCTGTGCAGGAACAAAGTGTGGATGTGAACAAATGAGCACAGAATGCACATCCAAGGGCACAGTTGTGACCATACAGTTGTAACAATACATCCACATAGACAGGCAAAATATATAGATAGATAGATAGATAGATGGAGCCCACCTAAGTGCACGTGACATGTGCCTATACCGAATAGGCATCATGTCAGTAGGGTGGAAAACACAGTTAGTGTAGTATGGTGACAGGGAGTGTCACATGTGAACAGAATGAAATATTAAATATGCATATGAACTATGCGAGTACAGGGGTGCAGTGGTGTTAATTGCTAGAAGACAAGATGTCAGTCTAGTAAGTTGATGTGGAATCGCACCTACTTACATGGTATAGTTGAAAAGTTATATGTATTTCTTTTGCAGCGATGCAGGACTGTTGGGTATGCCTGCAGAGGGAGAGGAGAGATGAACAGGGGGAAGGGGAGAGTGACCTGAAATAAGGGGTCCCTCAGGACACTGGTAAATAGATATGGACAGGTGCAGAGTGAGCATAACTGACCTGTCTCCAAAGATGTACGGGGGAGTGCTGCAGCCTGCACATGTCCTTGGGGGCAGGGGACCGCGTGATCCCTAGAGTAGGAAGGTCTAGGAAGTGTCCTTGGATAGTGCCAGAGCCGCAGGTGCCTGAGGAGCTGTCACTCCATCTGAGACACAGGTATGTAGTGTGCTGAGGACATGTCAGAAAGTTTTAAATGTTGTGGGGGGGGCGGGTATGGGGGCGAGCTGGGAGTATTAGTGGCCATCATGGGAAGGTGGGTGTGGCCTGCCGATGGAACGCACGCCGAATGAAATGGGCGTGGCCGTGCGCTCCAAGAGGCGATCACATGACTGGTCACCTGTCAGCTCACAGGAGAGAGTGAGCCGGCAGGATCCATTGAGTGTTTGAGCCGGGTCACTGTGTCCCGTGAAAGACGGCACACAGGCGGCTCCCATCTGTGGGCCCCCAGTGGTGTAGAATAGACATCTGCCTCTACATGGGCATATCCCCATTTTAACCCTTCAGTGTATATTTTGTCACCTGTTTTTATGAAAGTATTATTTGTATTATTCAGATGGTTTTATCTATTTGTTTGTATTCCATTATACATGATTAAACCAAATATGTTTTGATGTAAGCGGTTGATCACGCGCCCTCCATCCACCTCCTTCCACAAAGTCTTCTCCAGACCACCTCTGGTCAGCTGAGGCAGCGGGACATGCATTACCATCTCTTTCATACCTTTTACCATCTCCAATACTACCCAATTACACAACAAATACTCTCACAAGCGCAGAAGTAATTATTACCATATTGTGTCTACTTTTCGCACCCCTATCCCCTGATCAGGGTGACAGCTCCTCCACCAGATGCTGACAGGAACAGAGACCACACCAATCCTAGCCAAAAGGCTGGGATGACCCAACCTTCGGCCAGACTAGTGCAGCACCCATCCTCACCAGGAGTACCCTTCTGGCCCGCTCGGACTATCTAGATACCATCATGCCAGAAGATTTGCATAGCCCTCCCTGATAGGAGCAGCACAGCGCCTCCTCTGGCAACTGATAAGAACAGATACTACACTTGATCTTAGCTAAAAGGCTGAGAAGCCACCTTTAATGTGGAACAAAAAGGTCAGCTGCCTTGGGCCTATTCATTGTTGTGGGGCCCAAAACAGCTGCCCCTTGAGCCTATGCTGCCCGCATAGCTGCCACGATTTTCATTAAACTGTCCCGAAATGGCTGTGTCCCAACTTGAGTCCCGGAAATAAGAGCTGCAGGTACAGCAGCAGCCCTGTCTGCTCTCTCTTCTAGCTGCTGCACCTTCCTCAACCACTCTATCTCTCTTCTGACCCTCTCCAACATCTCCCCCCAACACCATTCTCCGCCCCACACAGTAGTCTGTCCAATCGCAGGAATGTAGTGTGGCAACCCGGGCCTGCCCCCTTTGATGAGTCGGGCCAATAGGTTCCAGCAGGGTAAGAGATTTGCAGCGGGAAGTTTTAATATGGAAGTGTGATCGATCTGAGCCATGTGTCCGGAGAGAGCAAGGTGAGCCCCGGGACAGAGGAGGGACCATACACCGAGGTATATCACCTGGATCAGGTCTTTACTAAGGGCGCATGAGGGATAGAAGGACTACAGAGGGAGGACATTGTGAGAGAGGACCGACATAGTGGGGAGATGAGACTGAAGGAGGACATGGAATGGAGGTGGTGGAGGACATGGAATAGAGGAGGTGTACGTGGAATAGGTGAGGAACTGTGGGGGAGATGGGATCGGAAGAGGAGAACGTGGGGTGGGGGAGATGAGACTAGAAGAGGACATGGGATGGGGGAGATGAGACTGGAAGAGGAGGACGTGGAATGGAGGAGATGAAACTGAAAGTGGAGGACATGGGATGGGGTGGTGGGACTAGAGAAGAAGGACATGGGATGGAGGAGATGGGACTGGAGGAGGAGGAGGACATAGGATGGAGGAGATTGGACTGCAGAAGGAGGAGGATATGGGATGGAGGAGATGGGACTGGAGGAGGAGGAGGACATAGGATCGAGGAGATATGACTGGAGGAGGAAGAGAACATGGGATGGAGGAGATGAGACTGGAAGAGGAGGACATGGGATGGGGAGATGGGACTGGAGGAGGAGGAGAACATGGGGTAGAGAAGGAGGAGGACATGGGATGGAGGAGATAGGAGTGGGGGAGGAGGACATGGGATGCAGGAGATGGGACTAGAGGAGGAGGAGATAGGACTGGAGGAGGAGGAGTTGGGACTGGAGGAGGAGGAGTTGGGACTGGAGGAGGAGGAGGACATGGGATGGAGGATATATTAAGTTGTAAGAGTGTTAAAATAAAAGTAGGTGCACTGAAGGACTTGGTGGGATAGCCAGTGAGTGGATTTGGTGAGATTTCCAGTAGGCAGCCACTGGGAAATGTTGGTGGTCAGGCCTGGGGGGAGGGGGGGATTTGTCCAGGCCTAAAGCTGTGTAAGGAGCCCCAACATTTCTAATTTTTTAACACAGATTTTTTTGAGGCCTGCTTTTTTTTATAATCAGATTTTATTTTACATTTTTTTCATCCCAGGTACAAACAAAAACAGAAAAGATATTTCATCCTTTACAAAAGGACTTTTAATTCTGAGAAGTGACTTTATAACAGCTCTAGAACCTGTGCTGGAGCTTACTCATACCTGGAATGCTTCCAAAAAACTATGCAGTCAGAAAAGCTGGTCCACACATGATGTATCCAATACATTGACACAAGAGACTACACCTTTTTCATAAGTCCCACTCCCCTTCCTCCCCACTTTTTAAATTTATAGATAGGGATGGAGGCACATGACCAGGTCATTGCCTCATATAAAATCCCAAACTTTTTTACTTTTTTTTTACGCATTATTAGGGATGGAAGCACACAGTCCCTTTTAGATTAGGAGCATGCACATCACGCACACAGCCGGTCCAATATCCCCCCCCCTTTTTCTTCCTGTCATCTCCCCTGGTTTGCAAGGGATATGACTTTATTAGGGTATGTTTAAGCCTACTCTTTTCCACCCAATCTATTTTAGCCAACTTTTATACTGTGCTTGTCTGCATTGTAGTGGTCTGGGCTGTCGGCCAGTCCGGGTTCTCTTCTGATCCGGGAGCTGTGATGTGCACCGTTGGTCCCCCCCCCCGACCCCGTCCTCCTCTGTCTTTTCTTACATGGAGTGGGCGGGTGCCCTTGCGCTGCACATCAACACCACGCCCATTACGCCGGACGTGTGGCGTCACATCATCCACGTGCATCATGGGGGGTTGGAATTGGCGCCAGTTGCTGTGCGGCTCAGCCATTCTAGTGATGGCGCTTCCCCTCTATCTCTGCACGCTGCGTGACATTGGGGGTGCGCTGTGGCTGCGCCCATTTAAGCTCACTCCCTGGTGGCCCAGTGTTCTGGTCTGATTCTCCGGCACACCATGCACCACTGTGGTTTACGGTTCTTATGGTTTATCAAGAGGTATTACTTTTAGTTATTGACTCTGTCAGTAGCTTTTCTTGGTATCTTTTCCTTTTAGTTTATTCAGCTTTGTAGGTGTTTTACTATTTTTTCACTTATTATTTCACCACTTCACACATTGTATTTTCCTCTTTGTGGTGTTCTTCTTACCAGTGTCACTACCAGTACATATGCACTTACCTTGTTCTTATTATAAATACTGGGATATACTTTGCACTATGGACTTATAAATATTTAATACTCTTTATAGAATCCCTTCAAAGATGGCTTTGTTAACACCCCTGACTATATTCCATGGATACTTGGCCACCTTGGACTGTGCTTTGGGTTGGATTGCGGACGTCGATCGCGGCGCCACAGTTCCCAGAAATGATACCCCCGATGGGCTCCCAGTTCTCAGTACCACACCCTCAATGCACAGTGGATTTGTGAGTAATAGAGGTGGGCTCTCCCATCCATCTGTTGCATTTTTTCTTTGACAGATGCCAGTTTTTATATGGAAATGTATGTATTGTATTTCAGATCTACATAACGTGCTTGCTCCTGAAGAGTGGTACAAAGACCACAAAATGCTTTGAGCTAACTAGATGCTGTGTTTAAACTCTTTATGTATTTACATGTATCATGCTAATTTTCATTCGAATTATCATGCAGTTTTAAGATCTGACATGCAATTATAATTTTAAGACTTTTTATTCAATTAAATCTGATGTGGATCAGAGAGTTTGGAGGTTAAATATCTACAATCATTTGTAACTGTACTTTGGTGTCATTCAACATGCGTATGTGTATATATATATATATATATATATATATATATATATATATATATATATATATATATATATATATATATATATATATATATATATATATATATGAAATTCAATGTGATATTAGTTACTGCCATGAATTACTGTTTTTTTACCGTGTTACAGAGTTCCATGAAATAATAAATATGATAATATATACTGACTGTTGTATTCTCTGCAGCTGCATGCTTCATATAAAGTCCTACTCCCCTTTTCTCCCCCTTTTTTTTTTAGACAGGGATGGAGGCACATGACTTTACCAGGTCATTGGCTCATATAAAAGTCTCAAACTTTTTTACTTTTTTCTTTTTCACAAGTTCATCATTCATGCATCAATTTGTTTTATGGTCCTCAGTCTTCTCTTCATTACCAAATCTACTAAACATTTTCTTCTCCCAAACACGCTCCTATCACGATACCTTCTCCATGGGCCCGCCCTTAGAAAAGTCTTGGCAATGGAGAGACTGAATTAGCGTTTAATGCAAGATGACTCCAATATAGTAGTGCTAAAAATAACAAAATAACTTTTGGTTTACATTTCTACCAATCATACTTAGGAAGTGCCCCCCCCCCCATCACTGTGAGAAACCCACAAATATGTCATATGAGGGTCTTTCATATACATATAAAAGAAAGAACCACAAAACACCTTTCCCTCATGAATCAAATATAGAAATTTTAAAAGGCCCACAAAAAATATTTGGAGGCAGAAATGAAAATCCTGTGCAACCTGGTTTACACACTTCTACTGGGAAAGGTGAAAACCTAAATACTCTATACTAGAAGGCTGTACTATATAAATAAATCAGGCATGCTCCAAAATCCCTGAAAGAAGCTACCATTCTGTATGCTCTTCTGTATCTGTCTTCTCCCCAAGGTCAGAAACTACACAACTCCAAAGATATGGCTAAATGCTTCTGAGAGTTCTACATATATATAACTTATCTGACCAACCTACAACTACACAATCCAAGGATAGAGAGGCGAAAATAGCCAACTTCCTAACCTGTTCTGCCTTACCTAAATTTTCTAGCCAAACCAGAGAAGTTATGGAGATGCCAATCCGTTCTATGCCACTTTTGATGTCCATCCAATTCTCACAGATACCCTCACTGCCCATAACTCGGTTATCCCAAAGAACCAATAAGTCCCTTTCCAATGCGCAAGCTAAAAGCCAATCTCCCTCTTAAATTTAGACCCTAGGCATTTTCACAAAAATCCTGCCCAACTGCTGAAAGACCGGCCTAGCCATGATTTTTCATTGAGACCAAGCTTATTATACCAGTGAAAGTAAACAAAGTGATGCCCTCAGATTTCTTTTTAACAAATAGCACAATAGAACCCTTTCTGACTTGTAGCAGACTGGAAACCAGGTTGTGACCCCCAGGTATGCCCAACTAAAGATGTAGAGACCACTTGTGTGTGCAGAGTACAGATGGCAGGAGACAGAAGAGGATCCGAGAAACAAGCCAATGTCAGGACACGTGGCAGGCAGGCAAAAACAGTAGACCAAGTCAGAGTCCACACACAGGAAGTCAGACATAGAATATAAGTAATATGTGGTAAAGCAGAAGCACAGAAAAAGTAGGAAGTTGCTCAGGCAACACAAGCTGCATTGAGCATGTCTATATACAGAGAAGCAGGCTGGGAGGTGGACCAGGAAGTGATAGAAGGGAAAGGGATGTAAATACACAGTAGAGCAGATAATGCCCATGGGTGAACATAGAAGCTAGCAGCACATGTGAGTGCCGGTCCAGCAGAACCACTGCAGCAGGAAGGTAAGATTTCCAAGCAAGATTTCCAAGCAGGAAATCGCAGGCTAAACTGTAACTGATGGGCAATAATGAAGGCATGAAGATACCATTCAACATTCTAGTTGACTCTTTCAGTCTGCCCATTTGACTGAGGGTGAAAGGCTGAGAAGTCCAACTTGATTCCAAAGGGTGTGGTCAGTGCCCTCCAAAAGCGAGCTGTAAATCGAACTCGTCTAGCATAAACAAGGAGGGCACACCATGCAGATGAAAGATTACCTGTATAAAGATGAAGGCTAGAGTGACAGTTGATTTAAGTGACACATTTTAGAAAATCTGTCCACAACCGCCCGGATAATGGTGGAGCCTGCAGAAGAGGGTAGTTCAGAGGAAGCATCAGAGAGGTGGTGACCTCAGCCATGAGAACAGAAAGAGATGGCAGCGGCTTCGGGAGACAAGTTTGATGGCATTGCCTTCCCCATGACAACACCTGCCCAGAGTTCCAATCTAGATAGGTCAATTGTTTTTGAAGCACAGAATACCAAGAATGATGAGACTGGATCATGATGGAAATTTCTTTGCGATGTAGAACACCGACATGCATAATTACAGACGTAGTTTGGAACTGCAGGGGTCCTAATGACGCGTTAGAGCCGCAGATACGACTGCAGATACCGAGGGGGCATTGCCAAGGGAATGAGAGATATGCCCAATTCAACGGTCAGGGACTGTTCAATAAAACTCCTGGCTGCCACATATGCAGGTACTTAATATGAGTTCAGGGCCCAGTGAATAGAGACAGATATGACAAATCAAGGTAAAGTGGTGGAATTCAGGTTCAGGTCTAGATCACCTCCCTGAGGAGTTACCTGGACACAAGAGTTTCCCGGTGGCCAGATTGGAGAAGGTGATAATAAGGTGGTTGGATTGGAAATTGTATGATCTAGGCTCTCCCACAGTGGTGAGGCCCAGGCCAGAGCATCACGCAAGAAGTGGTAACAGATGTTACTACCTTGGAGTGGTCAATAGGGCCTCTAGTTCGAAATGGAATGAACACTGGTTGATGAAGCCTTGGCATGCTTTTGAATCACCAAAAAGGTGAGGGGTTGAGGCAGCTGGAGTTTTGAAAGACTGTCCAATACAGGAGGAACAACAGGGGCAGAAGCAGCAGGAACAAGAGCAGGAGTAGGAACAGTAGGAGCAGTGGCCACTTACATCTGGTCCAAATGGGAGGAAAGTAAACATTGCACGATCTACTCCTGATAGACTTTCTGGATGTCAACTCTCTGTGCCAAACACTGAGGTTGTTCATGCAGAGGCTGTGGTGTCCCAGAGGAGCTAATGACCTAAGCAAACTGTCATGTTTCCTATAGTAGTGAACCCTTGTAGAAGGCAAACTCAGGGTTCTCCCTGGGGTGCTAAGCACCAGCCTGCTTCTTCACCCAGGCCTCTGGTGGTGGGGATGGACTTGTAGAACCAGATTGTGGCCCCCAGGTATGTCCATATGGCAGAAGAGGATCCGAGAAACAAGCCGAGGTCGGGACACATGGCAGGCAGCTAAACGCAGGAGATGAAGCCGGGGTCGGTACAAGGGAAGTCCGACATAGAAAACAAGTAATGTAGGGGAAAGCATGGAAAGTAGAAAGTTGCTCAGGCAACATGAGCTGCACTGAGCATGTCTATATATAGAGAAGCAGACTGGGAAGTGTTAGAAGGGAAAGGGATATAAAACCACAGCAGAGCAGGTGACGCCTATAGGTGAACACGGAAGCCAATAGCACATGTGAGTAGAACCACAGGTTCAGCAGAACCACTGCAGCAAGGAGGTAAGAATTTCTCAAGCAGGAAACTGCAGACTAAACCATGAGATCAGGAGCTGCATAAGTATGTGAAACTTTTCAACTATAAAATCAGCCTGGCCAAAGCCAAAGAACTGCACTATAACATCTCTCCCCATAGACTAGTCACCGTTACATTGAGCTTCACATTCAAATGGGCAGTACATAAAATCAAATACCTAGGCATTTACATTACCGCATATACTCGAGTATAAGCCGAGATTTTAGCCCTTTTTTTTAGGCTGAAAGTGCCCCCCTCCGCTTATACTCAAGTCACTGCCGGCTGCCTACCTGATCAGCGTGTCATGCAGACAGACGGTGGCCAGCGTATCATAAAAACATTGGGCGGTGTTCAAAAGCCGCGCCTCCTCCTCATCTGCGACATCCTCTCATCCTCGTCCGTGGTATGAGGATGAGCGGATGTCCATGATAGGCTGAACACTGACTGCTGGGAAATTGAGTGTTCTGCCTATCACAGACGAGGAGGAGGCGCGACTTTTGAACACTGGAATGGCTGCCGAATGTTTTTATAACACGCTGACGTGTTATGGTAACTGCAGATCAGCACACAGAGGCTGCAGATCGGCACACAGAGGCTGCAGATTGGCACAGGTAGGCTGCAATGGACACAGGGAAGCATGCACAGGACACAGGGAGGTATACACAGGACACAGGGAGGCATGCACAGGACACAGGGAGGCATGCACAGGACACAGCGAGGTATGCACAGGACACAGCGAGGTATACACAGGACACAGTGAGGTATGTACAGGACACAGGCAGGCATGCAGCTGGGCAGTGTTGACCCTCTTTTCCTCTAACAGTAGCTGCTGCATTTCTGGGTCAATAAGTTTTACCAGTTTTTTGTGGTAAATTAGGGGCCTCGGCTTATATTCGGATCGACCTATACTCGAGTATATACGGTACTCGCTTACAAATAAAGTAAACTTCCCACTTCTATCAACAGCCGTATGCCTAAAAAGGTGGATCAATACAACCACCATCCAGTTTGGAAAAAATAACAAATAAAAAAAAGAACATCCTACCCCACTTACTTTACCTATTAAATACCCTACTTCTACACCTACCCTCTATTTTTTTTCAATCAGTGAAGAGTGAATTTAGTCACTTTTTCTAGCCACGTCGTGTGACGCTGTACCCAAATAAAATTGATGTCCTTCTTTTCCCACATATAGAGCTTTCTTTTGGTGGTATTTGATCAACTCTGAGGTTTTATTTTTTGTGCTATAAACAAAAAAAGCCGACAATTTTGAAAAAAAAAACTAATTTTTTTTTTACTTTCTGCTATAGTACATACCCCAAAAAAAAAAATAAAACTGTAAAAAATCAACTTTCTTCATCAGTTTAGGCCAATGTGTATTCTTCTAAATATTTCTGGTAAAAAAAAATCCCAATAAGCCTATATTGATTGGTTTGCGCAAAAGGTATAGCGTCTATAAACTATGGGATAGATTAATGGATTTTAATTTTTTTTATTGTTTTTACTGGTAATGGCGGCGATCATTTGTAGCAGGACTTCGACATTGCGGTGGACAAATCTGACACTAAGTGACACTTTTTGGGGACCAGTGACACCAATACAGTGATCAGTGCTAAAAAAATGCAATGTTACTGTATAAATGACACTGGCAGGGAAGAGGTTAACATCAGGGGCGATCACAGACTCTACCTATTCTCCTACAAGACTTCGATCTGCGCTAAACACCAAGAGGCAGGTTTCAAGGTCCTAACTCGGTGGTACCACACCCCAGTAAAAATCCATAAAATGTTTCCCCAATGCTCGGATTTATGCTGGAGATGTGGAGAGGAGACTGGTTCCCTTCTCCAAATTTTTTGGTCTTGCCGTCTCTTGCAACCCTATTGGACAGAAGTTCATCGAATTGTACAAAAATTTACTGACAGAGACATTCCGAGGGACCCGGCCTTCTTTCTCTTGCATCACCACAACATCTCCAGTAAAGTATATAGAAAGTCTATTCTGCCCCTCCTGATCACGGCTGCCAAGGGATGCATCCCACTATACTGGAAACAGATGCAGCCCTCGTCGATTGCCATCTGGTTGAAAAAGGTGGCTGATATAAGTGTGATGGAAGACTTGGTAATGGTAGAAATGGTTCTACTGGCGCAAATTTGTGTACTCTGAGGAGTATGCAGGACTAGCTCTAAATCCCCCATGAAGAGTGGACACATCCGGAGAGCTCTTTTGCTGGGATGATGGGTTAGACGGCTGGACTAACCCCCCTTTTATTTTTTTACTTTCTTCCCCCTTTTACCGCCTCCTCCTTCCTTCCCCCTCCTTTCTGGACCCCCTTGGGCCATCTCTGACTCTGAACATGGTATAATGCGGATTCTTCCGCTGAAAAAACAGCACACGGGGTACGGAGACTCCTTGATCTAGATGCTGAGCGTTTACACCTCTGGGAAAAGTTAAGATTTTAAGTTTATTAATTCAGATGTAATGTTACCCTCTTTTGTATTGCTGTGTAAGCATGTTGATCGCAATATCTGGGGTCTCCCTTTGTACCTTACCGTGTGTCTTTCTGCTTTTGCAAAAATAAAGTATTGTTAAAAAAAGTGGTTAGACAAACAAACTTCTAACCATGGCTTCTGTGGGAGGGGCCGAGATCTCCCTCTGACGTCAGCTCACGTGACCGGCCTGAAGATAGCTCTAAAAAGGTATTTACAACGCTCGTTTTTAGAAATGACTTACATAGTGCAGTATGCCAGGCTCTAATAGAGGGGCTGGCAGTGACCATGAATTTTGACTTAACAAACACTTTAACGACTGTTCCTTGTATCTGGAGAAAGTGTGGAATACTTGTTGCCTGGCTGTGCAGGCGTGGGGAATCCATCAGCAGCACCTTTGAGGGTGAATGCTACAATATGTTTTCTGCTACATGTCTTTGGTAAAAAAAAAAAATCCCATTAAGTGTATTAAAAAACAGAAAATCCCCCTAATGGGGCTTTAATGCAGCCAATGGTATATGAAACACAAAATACAAAAAGGTGTTGTGATGGCCATTTTAATTTGGTTAATACAGCAAGTACTGACAACAAAGAATTTGGGACATAGACTTAAATCCAAAGATGAAAATAGGAAACAATGCCAATAACAGAGGACAGTGTACAATACAATTACATCACAGGCAACAGTAATACAATAGCACAAAGATGTTGGTTGTGTGAGATCCTGACGCGTTTCGACCCCAATGGGTCTTCTTCAGAGGATAGGTATGTATAAAAACTGTAAAAATGTAGACATGTGTCAAGCAATTTCAAGCCAAAACAGAAAGAAAGAGTATATAAACAATTCCATATGGTGTATCTTTACCAGTCACGATGTACTTGATGGTTACAAGTGGCCATAATGTGAAAGAATATCCCTCTTGATGTATCCCCGATATCCTAGCGGGTGGGCCAGTCACAAGGGGAGCGAGTGCCACCCACACGTCTTACAAGGAATCACACACTATGTAACCCCAAAGGGGCGGAGGGAGAGAAGGGGGTACACACTGCACCTGCGATAAAATTACAATATATATATTTATTAAGTGGCGGGTTCCAAAATAAGATTTGTACGGCAAAAGAGTCAAAAGAAAAATGTGTCTATATTGCTATTACAATTTCGAGAGTTCTAGCTGGATAACGGGCGTGGTGGGATGACGGAGCCATGCAAGAGGGAAGACAACAAGGATAGCAGGTGTGAGGGAAAAAAAGTGAGGGAAGAAGAGTGAGGGAAAGGAAAGGAAGGAAAAGATGAGTGATGAGCAGGGATGGAATGGAGGGGAAGGGAAGGAAGGGGAAGGAACGGCGGGGAGGTATGGTATGGTAAGGAAAACACATATATAATGCATGGGTCGGCTCCCAAATCACGTCCGTATATGTAAGGAACCTGAGAACACAGAGAGAAAGTGTAGCGACCAGTGAGTGTAGGAGAGGCCCATCAAGGGGCCAGAAAAAGTGAAAAGTGAAAAAACCAAGAATAGTCGTGAACCAAACAAAACAGAAAAGCCCCCAAGCAGGTGTGAGTATGTGAGTGACATGTGAGAAGAGCAGAGTGAATGAGGGGGGCATAGGATTAAGTGTGAAATAAATAAGGTTACCGATAAGATAATCGAAAATAGTCCATGATATCACGGATTATGGAACGGGTAAATCAGAATTTCAAACAAGATGAAAGAAAATATATCACATTAGTGGTGTGAACCGAGCATGATGAACGCAGTAAGAAGGTGTATGAATCAGTAGAAGAATATGTACTTACCACCAAATGGGATGATAAGGCAGCACAGAAGCGTCCAGTGGAAACAAAAAATCCAACTGGACCTTCCCTATTGTCAACCTAATTTATAGAAGAACTTATTTGCCAAAGTATCCCGCAGGTGCAGGTGTCCCTCCCCCTCCATCCATTCCCCCATGAGGAAAGAGCGACGCAATGGCGGCGCCCTTGGTGTGACTCCCTCGGCGTTCCGGAAGAGGAATTCTCCCGGATCCACCGTCACCCCCGCCGCAACTGCGTAGGCGTCGTGACGTCACGCGCACGCCCGTGGTATCGCGCGTGCGCGGGAGGCCAGGACGTCCGGAGGGGATCCGGAACGCCGCTGGCAGGGATAGAAATAGCGTCCACCTAGTGGGCGCTTGGAGAGACGCAGGACCCTTTGCGCCTCCCCACCCTGCCAGGAAGGCATGTGTGTCACGTCTCCACCCCCCAAGGGACCCGGCCCCCCGGGCCACTAAATGGTGGCTATAACACGGAGAAGGGGGGAAGAGGGAAGGTCATAGAAGGAGTTATAGGGCCATAAATAGATTGTTCATATCGTGTGTTGGCAATGACATACCTATAGTTAACACTGTCCCTCATAATCATGAAAAAAATTGAATGCAGTAGGTAAATTTAGCCACCAAAACAATACAAAATAAAACAATTTCCAAAAGAAAAAACGGTGAACTAGTTGATGTGTCAAACAACATCCCTGCAAAAGCGAAATGATTTATTAGTGATGTGGAATCCCATGGGTTGTATCCTAAGTTGCTGAGAAATGTAAAATTATATTTACTGTAGTTAAATATCCAACTGGGTACGTTGGATAACAAGAGATTATTGGATAATGTGTCTGTACCTTGAGGAAACATTTCAATCAGCATATACAATCCCATGGGAAAAAATACCAAAAATGAAGTAGCAAACATCTTTCATAAGAATGGGTCTCAGGGTATTGCTGTCAAGGCAGGTCCTCACAGAAGGAGGTAATACCTGCCAGAAAAGACCCTCACAGGGCCATTGGGCACAAACAACAGTTCACAGTTTGTGTCTGGACTCGAGTGTCAAAGCGGCGGGGGAGGGGTGTTTAACCACCCAAAATTTGACAATAAGAAAAAAGGACACTCTAGAGTACAGACAGGGAGGCTGCACACCCCGAATATAGAATTAAAAAACAGAAAATCCCCCTAATGGGGCTTTAATGCAGCCAATGGTATATGAAACACAAAATACAAAAAGGTGTTGTGATGGCCATTTTAATTTGGTTAATACAGCAAGTACTGACAACAAAGAATTTGGGACATAGACTTAAATCCAAAGATGAAAATAGGAAACAATGCCAATAACAGAGGACAGTGTACAATACAATTACATCACAGGCAACAGTAATACAATAGCACAAAGATGTTGGTTGTGTGAGATCCTGACGCGTTTCGACCCCAATGGGTCTTCTTCAGAGGATAGGTATGTATAAAAACTGTAAAAATGTAGACATGTGTCAAGCAATTTCAAGCCAAAACAGAAAGAAAGAGTATATAAACAATTCCATATGGTGTATCTTTACCAGTCACGATGTACTTGATGGTTACAAGTGGCCATAATGTGAAAGAATATCCCTCTTGATGTATCCCCGATATCCTAGCGGGTGGGCCAGTCACAAGGGGAGCGAGTGCCACCCACACGTCTTACAAGGAATCACACACTATGTAACCCCAAAGGGGCGGAGGGAGAGAAGGGGGTACACACTGCACCTGCGATAAAATTACAATATATATATTTATTAAGTGGCGGGTTCCAAAATAAGATTTGTACGGCAAAAGAGTCAAAAGAAAAATGTGTCTATATTGCTATTACAATTTCGAGAGTTCTAGCTGGATAACGGGCGTGGTGGGATGACGGAGCCATGCAAGAGGGAAGACAACAAGGATAGCAG
Source organism: Aquarana catesbeiana (assembly GCF_042186555.1). NCBI lineage: Eukaryota > Metazoa > Chordata > Amphibia > Anura > Ranidae > Aquarana > Aquarana catesbeiana. The sequence goes on along the minus strand of NC_133326.1, from coordinate 90,618,736 downwards.
GTGTGAGGGAAAAAAAGTGAGGGAAGAAGAGTGAGGGAAAGGAAAGGAAGGAAAAGATGAGTGATGAGCAGGGATGGAATGGAGGGGAAGGGAAGGAAGGGGAAGGAACGGCGGGGAGGTATGGTATGGTAAGGAAAACACATATATAATGCATGGGTCGGCTCCCAAATCACGTCCGTATATGTAAGGAACCTGAGAACACAGAGAGAAAGTGTAGCGACCAGTGAGTGTAGGAGAGGCCCATCAAGGGGCCAGAAAAAGTGAAAAGTGAAAAAACCAAGAATAGTCGTGAACCAAACAAAACAGAAAAGCCCCCAAGCAGGTGTGAGTATGTGAGTGACATGTGAGAAGAGCAGAGTGAATGAGGGGGGCATAGGATTAAGTGTGAAATAAATAAGGTTACCGATAAGATAATCGAAAATAGTCCATGATATCACGGATTATGGAACGGGTAAATCAGAATTTCAAACAAGATGAAAGAAAATATATCACATTAGTGGTGTGAACCGAGCATGATGAACGCAGTAAGAAGGTGTATGAATCAGTAGAAGAATATGTACTTACCACCAAATGGGATGATAAGGCAGCACAGAAGCGTCCAGTGGAAACAAAAAATCCAACTGGACCTTCCCTATTGTCAACCTAATTTATAGAAGAACTTATTTGCCAAAGTATCCCGCAGGTGCAGGTGTCCCTCCCCCCTCCATCCATTCCCCCATGAGGAAAGAGCGACGCAATGGCGGCGCCCTTGGTGTGACTCCCTCGGCGTTCCGGAAGAGGAATTCTCCCGGATCCACCGTCACCCCCGCCGCAACTGCGTAGGCGTCGTGACGTCACGCGCACGCCCGTGGTATCGCGCGTGCGCGGGAGGCCAGGACGTCCGGAGGGGATCCGGAACGCCGCTGGCAGGGATAGAAATAGCGTCCACCTAGTGGGCGCTTGGAGAGACGCAGGACCCTTTGCGCCTCCCCACCCTGCCAGGAAGGCATGTGTGTCACGTCTCCACCCCCCAAGGGACCCGGCCCCCCGGGCCACTAAATGGTGGCTATAACACGGAGAAGGGGGGAAGAGGGAAGGTCATAGAAGGAGTTATAGGGCCATAAATAGATTGTTCATATCGTGTGTTGGCAATGACATACCTATAGTTAACACTGTCCCTCATAATCATGAAAAAATGACCTTCCCTCTTCCCCCCTTCTCCGTGTTATAGCCACCATTTAGTGGCCCGGGGGGCCGGGTCCCTTGGGGGGTGGAGACGTGACACACATGCCTTCCTGGCAGGGTGGGGAGGCGCAAAGGGTCCTGCGTCTCTCCAAGCGCCCACTAGGTGGACGCTATTTCTATCCCTGCCAGCGGCGTTCCGGATCCCCTCCGGACGTCCTGGCCTCCCGCGCACGCGCGATACCACGGGCGTGCGCGTGACGTCACGACGCCTACGCAGTTGCGGCGGGGGTGACGGTGGATCCGGGAGAATTCCTCTTCCGGAACGCCGAGGGAGTCACACCAAGGGCGCCGCCATTGCGTCGCTCTTTCCTCATGGGGGAATGGATGGAGGGGGAGGGACACCTGCACCTGCGGGATACTTTGGCAAATAAGTTCTTCTATAAATTAGGTTGACAATAGGGAAGGTCCAGTTGGATTTTTTGTTTCCACTGGACGCTTCTGTGCTGCCTTATCATCCCATTTGGTGGTAAGTACATATTCTTCTACTGATTCATACACCTTCTTACTGCGTTCATC